>NW_026267104.1:1499265-1637951 GCF_014633365.1 Diospyros lotus
TAAATTTATCTCTCTTCTAAAACTATGTCAAACCTTATAGATTAAAAAAAAAGAATGCATATGTCATTTAATGCATTTAAAAAAATTAATAAATAATCTAATAAAATTTTTAAAATACTTTTTAGTTTTATTTTAATCATTTTATATTCTGATCTAAAAAATTTTATAATCTTATATTGATATGATCTTATCTTATTCATTTAAATAAAATATTAGTTAGATATATATATATATATCTAAAAAGAATACATGTGCTCTTTTTAAAAGACTTAATGGCTTGGCCCCTTAAGGTAGTGTTTGTTAACTAAGATATGGAACGTAAAAGATAGATATGAAAAATATTTTGCATATTTATTTTTTCCAACATATTTGTTAAACTTATTTAGTAACCCTTAAAGAAGAAGTCATGTGACTTCTTATCTTGATTTTTTTAGATATACTTATTTCTCCTCCTTTCAAGATAAGTATATTTTAGTCCTTACAGATAAGAAAAAAATAACACTTGTGTCTTCTAGTGCATTTCAAAAAATTTAACAAACAATTTGATAAAAAAATTTGGAATGCTTCCCAGCCTTATTTTGATCATTCTATATTTTAATCTGGAAAGAATCTTGACCTTATTTTACTTATTTTAACAAACGTTACCAAAAGAAGAAGAAAAGTTAATTGATAAGGACGCTTGAGAGCAACTTTACACCTCAAAACGCACTATTTTTATAGAAATAAATGCTCTCACAACTTTTTAACCCGAAATGGCCAAGGAGAAGACAAGTTTTTTTTTTTTTTTTTTTAAGGTACTCTTAGGAGTAGATTTAATGGAGATGAGATGGAGCCTGTAGTTCAAAGAATTAAAGTACGTGGTTACGAACCATGGTGCTAGGGGGTCAAACCCTTTCTTGCCCACAAGTGGCCCAAGAAGGTAGAGGTGTCAAAAGGGCCGGGCGGCCCGCGGGCCGCCCGGCCCGTGGCCCGTTGGGCCCTTATGGGCCGGGCCCATGAGGCCTTATGGGCAGTAAGGCCCTTACTCATTTTTTTTTAATTTTGTTATTATTTAGTAATTATTAATATTGGATATTAAAAATTTATTTCGCAATATATATAAATAATAACCATCAATTAATTATTTAAATTTTTAAGTTAAATTTTTTATATTTAAATTATAAATAAACATTCTCCTTTTATATGTAATTATTTTTCATATCAATTCACAAGAAAAATTATAAGGCATATAAATTAATGAAATAATATTTAAAACTTAAGAATTAAGATAGAAAATATTTTTAAAAATAAATTAATTTTTATATATGTAAATATTATATGTTTTATTTTTAAAAAAATTATTTAAAAAAAAAGGGCCGGGCCCCAGGGCCCGACCGTTAGGCCCTGTGGGCTAAGGGCCCGGCCCGGCCCGGCCTTTGTAAGGGGGCCGTGGGCCGGCCGGGCCCTATCAATGATAATAGGGCCCGGGCCCGGCCCTTTTAGTAAAGGGCCGGCCCGGCCCGTTTAAAAGCTCGTGGGTCGACTCGGGCCGGACCAGGCCGCCCTTTGACACCTATACAAAAGGTGATTGAATGAAGCAATAAGTCCTTCCGTTGGCATACACAAAATCTTGATGGAGACAAAAGTCAAGTCTCCTTAAAGATGGAAATTTATTCAAGCTAATGATTATAAAAATGTTTGGTGAAAAATAAATTAAATATATTATTTATTTTAATTTAACTTTAAATGTAGGTAATTTTTAACATTAGTTTTTATTTAAAAGGAGTATCTAGAAAAATTAAAAAAATACGGAAACTTTTATATTCAATAAAAATGATGGTCTTTTAACTCCCAAAAAGTGATTTGAGTGAAATTTAAATTTTTTTTTTTTTTATTATTTTAGATTAAAAATTAACATCCAACGGAAAAAATATAAATATATAGAAATAAAAGTTTAAAAGAGTATTGTATATTTGTATTAAATGTAGATATAACTCTAAATATATATGTTATGAAAATTAACAACATTAGAGTGGTCTTGGATGGATAGAGGCATGTAAAAGTGATAAAAAGTATATATACGGATTACGGAAATCAGAGTGAATTATATATTGATTTATTTATTTGATGATTTTTGGTTTTTTTTTAATCTATTGTTCTTTCAGAGAATAAATGTACATAATTAGTTTGCAAAGTAATTTTCAAAAACTTATTTTACAATAATATGATTTTAGAAAATTGACAAAAATATTTCCATTAATTCCGATTATAACATCTGTAGAAATGTAAGCAAATTGAGGCTATCTCGAACGCTGCAGCTGCTATTGCCGGTTATGTACTGATTGATGTACATGCTTTTGTGCAATGCCATTGATCTAGCAGATAATTCAAGTAAGTGACGATGTACTCTCTGATATACCAAACCATCCTTTTCATCATTTTCTTCCTGGACATTACATTCCCTCCTCGTAAACTAGCTAGATTTGTCACCTGTCCTCTCTACCTCCCCTACTAGCGCCATCAACTTTGACGAGATCAATGACCAATAGATGTATTTTATATATTTGATTGATATATAATATATTTTAGTAATAATAATATAATCTTATTACAATGTGACGTGAATATAAATTTTTATTTTTTTGTATTTTATATATTTGATTGAAATATAAAACCTGTTTCACTTAAAACTGTTTTAGGGTTTGTATTATTTATTTTGTTTTGTTCCTCCTCAATTAATTTATTTTTTTTTTTTTTGCTAAGTTAGAAAACATACTTTCTTTTTTATTTGCTATCTGCTCATAATTAGTAATTAGGTTATTGTAATTTTTGTGACACAAAATGAAACTAACTAAACTGTATTTAAATAGAACCAAATCAGTCTAATTTGAACCATATTATGCACACTTTAACCACGCCCTATTATCCTGGGAGGAGTGCTATTAACTGGCCAGATTAGTTGGAGACGAGAATTACCTTAAAATAGAAGAAAGACGCAGAAAGATTTTGACCTTAAAATATTCGTTTGCATTTCGGTTTTTTTTTTCCTTATTGTTAAACCCACTATACAAGTAATTTTAGTGACACTGAATTGTGTTGTCTTAAATATTGTGTATTTAATTATTATTAAATTTTAATTTTTATAAAATAATTAAAATAAGCCATCATCAGTCCTGGCGAGGTGAGCCAAAATTTGCAAGGGTACAGGGGAGAGGGAAGGGACTTGGGGAAAGTTTCTTTAAGCGTTGGGGACAAGTCATGCTAAGAAGAAGAATCTAAGATAAAGTGCATCTTTGATTCTCTTTTTCTTTATTTATATATATATATAGACACATGCACATGCAGGC
Organism: Diospyros lotus; assembly: GCF_014633365.1. Classification (NCBI taxonomy): domain Eukaryota; kingdom Viridiplantae; phylum Streptophyta; class Magnoliopsida; order Ericales; family Ebenaceae; genus Diospyros; species Diospyros lotus. The sequence continues at coordinate 1,502,592 of NW_026267104.1, forward strand.
TTAGAACGGTCCTTATTTATTTTATTATTATTATTTTTCCAGTGGTTGCTATAGGCCACATAACCCAAACTTTTCTCCCTGTATTCATTTCACTCAGTCAAATACGGTGACAGCGACTTTCTCATCCATTTGAATACTTTCACACCTCATTTCCAACTCAGCGCCACATGCATGGGCCACCTCCTCTCTCAGTCGCATAACTGCTATGTTGTCTATATTGTCGGACGGCGGGTAACATAAGAGTTACCCATTCTTAATTTAATGATATAAGCTCTTCCTGTATTCATTTTAGTGAAAAGTAATATTTTGAATAATTTTTTTCAGCCACACTAACTCTTTACAAGTTTTTTATACTGCTTTCAAGTGATGGAAAGTATAATATATTTTTATAATTTAAATTACAATAATAATATGGGGAAGTAAAATTCTGAATTTTGAATTCTAAATTTAGCATACATATTAGTTGAATATATCTTTGAACTCAATTTTTAATGTCTCATCTTTTTTTCTAACTCAACTTTAGATGTACTTAATTTGTACAATTTATTTTTAACTAAAAGGAGTCTCCAAAAAGAGATAAAATAAGAGAACTTTATACTCAATAGAAATGATGGTCTTAGATTTCAAAGAAACTATATTTCAGTGAAATTTATTTTTTTTTATTTTTATTATTTTAGAATAAAAATTAAAAGAGTATTAGTTGGCTTCTTTTGTTTTGGAATATAAATTATTATCCAATGGCAAAAATATAAATAAAAATTAAAAGAGTATTGCATCTCCCAAGTTCTATTATTGTTAAAAGAAATCGAATGACTTTCTTGACTCAAAATCTGTTAAATCAAATTAATTGAATCTAAATGATTGAAATTATTGATTCAGCTTGATTTATTTTTCAAAATAATTCGGTTTGGTTAAATTTTTTAAGTAATTTGGTTTGATTTGATTACTTTGTCAAATAATTTAAAATAATCAAATCTATCAAAATTTAAAAATAAAAACTGTCATTTTGACCCAATTAATTGAACATTGTTAAAACGAAACCAAATATATTAAATGAGTTGATATATACATTAAATTCTACTTAGACCTGCAAATACAATAAACAAGACCAAACAACTCCTGAACTCTACAAAAACTGCAAATACACTCAAAAGGAAAACAAAACCTTATTTAGGTTCCAATAATGTTATTTTTGGCATCAAAACGTTCTATATATTAAACTATACAAATGTCTTTATTAAAAAGTTTCAGTTCTTTTTTTTTTTTTCTCTTTTTTCTCTTTTTTTTTTTACCAAAAGTGGAACTTATTGTTTTATAAAAGGTCTAGCAGCGGCAGTAGGCTGGTGATGGGGTGAGTGGTGCTAATTGGCGGTAGTTGCAGATGAAGATGACGAGCAATGCAAGTGCGTAAATGGCCCAAGAGACCACCTTGAGCCACAACGGGAAAGCAATTGTGATGGCCAAGAAGAAAGCCGTGATCCCGAGAAACCCACCGACATGCTCCAGGACTCGAGCTACATCAGCGTACTTGCTAGCAATGTTCGTGGCAATGAAGATGGCAGAAAACGCAAGCACCAACAACATACACAACAAGTGGAAGCTTAAAGAGTCTGTCTTGCGAGCCTGGACGGCCATCTCAGCCGTGGCAGCCAAGCAGAATCCGATCGTAAGCGTCGGCAAATCCAGCTGGCGATTGTTCTTCTTCTGCTGCAGCTGATCATCAGCAGCAGTTTGCTCCCCTACTACCGGTGTAGTTGAAGAAGCGCTTTCGCGATCATCAACTTGCTGTGGGCTTGGTACTTCAATCGTCGGCTGCTCGGGCTCGGTTGGCGAAGGGAGCTGATCATCATCATCAGTTTGCTCCCCTACTACTGGTGTAGTTGAAGAAGCGCTTTCGCAATCATCAACTTGCAGTGGGCTTGGTACTTCAATCGTCGGCTGCTCGGGCTCGGTTGGCGAAGGGAGTTGATCAGGCGAGGGTGGAGTACTAGTTTGCGTTTGTGGGAGGGCCATAGTTGTGAAAAATATGAAGACCGAAAAAATAACGGGATTAGGAAATTAAATACAGGAGCAACTAGCTAGCGAGCTCACACACACATGCACACACAGATATATATATATATATATATATCTAGAAAGGGAAGGGACTATGGTAGTCTACCATAGTCGCTACCCTTTTGTCTTCTAAGGGAAAAGGGAAAACTATGCTATGGTATGACTATGGTAGTCTACCATAGTCCCTTTCCTATCATAGTCCCTTCCCTTTTTTGGCCCAACAAAAGGGAAGGGTCGAATATATATCCCAGACGTGGAGCGTCCCATTCTATTGTTAATCAAAATATAAATAAAAAATTGAATAAATATTTTTTTGTTATATTTATTAATTTATCTAACAATAATTAAAAAATAAGTCACGTGACTTTTTATTTAAAATTATTTAGATAAATTTTTCTCTCCCTACCTTTCAGATAAATTTGATAATAACTCTTATGGTTATTATCAAATCAATTACTTTTGATCACAGATTATATGAGAGCAAATTGATTTTGGAATGAAAAAAAATATCATTTAATATAAAGTTTTACAGGTTGGGGAAGACTTTTTAGTGTCACTTAAAAAATAAAATATTTTTAAGTAAAAAGATATTAAAAAATATTTCACCTCATCATAAATTATGATATGATCTGTTGGACCAATTGATAGAATGGAAAGCAGAAAAATTATTATTATTATTATTATTATTATTATTATTATTATTATTATTATTATTATTATTATTATTATTATTTATTGAGTCATTTCAAAAGGCGGGAGCCTTAACAATTTTCTCCATCACGTGATATAAAAAAAGTATTCATTTGAGTTATATAGTCAATGCAACCAATAAAATAAATATCATATTTAGAAAGAGACAATATATTAGTGGTGTGTTTGGAATAAACGTGATTACGTGAAAATAAATGTCGTATTTAGAAGGGACTTTGATCTCCCTCTTCAAGTATAAATTAGAGTTGTTAGCTTTTTTATTTTTTTAAAAGCAGCTTTGCTGCAATTTAATTTCTGACCTTAATTACATGATAGAGTTGGGATACTGCTAAATAAATGATCATAGAATTTGGAAATGTCTGAATGCTTAGTGACAAGAATTTCTCTATAGCTAAATAAATTTGATTCTTGGAATTGATTCATAGTCACAGTTTGACCTTCGATTTTACTTTAGTTGTGTTTATATTATGTTTATCTAAAGGTGAGAGAGAGAGATAAATTTATTTAGATAATTTAGATAAGAAATTATATGACTTATTTTTCAAGGAGTTATCAAATAATTTTGATAAACATAATAAAAAATATTTTTATATATTATTTTATATATATATATATCTTAATTAATATATAGTGAACATATGTAAAAAGGGATGCCAACATGTCTCACCCTTTCTAGTGGGTGAAAGGGACAAGGAGGGTACCCACCAATCTTCCTTGGTTTCTCTTTAATCCCTTTAAATTAGACTCTTCCAATCTCTACAGAGGAGAGATTGGAAGAGGTATGTAAAAAGGGACACCAACGTTTCCCACCATTTTTAGTGGGTGAAAGGGATAAGGAGGGTGTCCACGAATCCTCCCCAGTTTCTCTCTAATAATTAGAGAGAAACGGAGGAGGATTCAAGGAATCCTCGAGGAGAGATTGATGTTTTCGTCTATAATGCTAACTTCACTCTTGAAAATGTTTTTCTCAAAAATAAATTACGATCAATTATTAAACACACAAATAAATATAAAATATTTGTGTGAAAAAAAATAAATAAAAAATTACGAATACAAACAAAATATTATTATAATAATATTAATATTATAATAATAATAGTGATATACCTATAATAATAATTTCAAGTTATTGAATTCTTATTTATAAAATTTATTAAACCTACATCAATGTATGTAAATATCAAACATTCAAACTTTAAGTATTTAAATAATATTTTTTTTCTATAAATAACTTTGTCATGTTTGAATTCAGATACCACTATGTGATTTTTAGGGAGGTGTTACATTTTCCTTGAATGGACACTTTTGCTTGAATGAGAATCTTTTCCTCCTACGTGTTTTCTTTCTTTTCAAAACTATCATCTTTCAATCTACACGTTTTAGGACAACTTGGGCACAGATTTAGGGTCCATCCAGTTTGAAGTGGGTTTTGACGCGTGTAATGATTGCCAACCCCGGTTCTTGGATTTGACAGTTTCAGGGGAATGAGGTGAGTCTATATAACTTGAGATCAAGTTTGATTCCTAATAACTGTTTTATAAATATTTAAATCGAAGTAAATTAAAATTATAAAATAATTGAAAATATAAAAAAATGTTGTCTAATATATTATTTTTAATTATTTTATAAAAAAATAAAATTTAAGATTAAAATACGCCCATAGCAACGCCACACAATACAACCTCACTATTATTAAAATTATATTAGAACATCTAAAACATTACTAAACATTTCAATTATTGTATTATATAGGGTGCATTAGTACTCGAACACAAGGCTAACTAAACAATCCCCTTTAGATCTACTAGAACGTAGTTCCTTTCCTTCAAGTTAACTAAACAATCCCCTTTAGATTCCTAAGAATTTTTATTTTTTTTTCAAAACAGAGTTTTCATGTAAAAAAATTTTACAACACTCGGATTGAATATCATGAAACTCTTTTTATAAAATTACTTTGTCGGAAGTTGCTAAAAATTCATGATTATTTTTTAAAACTTCCAACTCTTTTGTCAGTGAATACACTTGATTTTGAAATTTTTTTTTTTCAAAGAAATATTTTCAAATTTAGCATTCAGCCCACTAACTGAAAGCATTTAGCAATGATTTATATAAAAATGCATCATGGGTTTCAATAACATCATTTAATTAATACACCATCTTCATTCATGTTCCCTATCAAAATAATTAAACTAGAGTGGAAGTAGACTTTACCTCATCTTCTTCACTTTTCTTTAAACACATGTCTGGTGCTATATGCTTTTAACAGAAATTATTAAAGTGGAAGAGGCTGTATGTTATTTCCACTCTTTGTTGATGATTTGGGTGATGTTCACACAGTAAGATTTCATCAACACTTTAACAGAAATTATTAAAGAGGTATATTAAACCAAGAGTATTCAATATATCCTTAACATTTAAATACTTAATTTTTTTTAACATAAATGTTTTCATATAAGTCATGATTCAAAATGGTCATAGCTTTGATATTTAAATGAAAAATAGTTATTGTCATGCTCATTTCATTTCAATTTTGATTTTTAAACAAACCCTTTTTTGTAATACTCCGTAATTTATATAATCAATGGATATCATATAAGCAAAAATATTTTTCTCCCATTGATTATAAAATTCACCATCAAAATAAGTTGGTATATCTATGGGATATACCAACTTATTTTGATATATCTATTTGATTTCATCTGTCTTTATACATTTTATTTTACATTTTCTTATGCCTTTTTTCATAACGTATTTATTTCTATTAAGCTTGTATTATTGACATCTTAAAGTAATGTTTATTTGCTTAGAGTCTGTTCTCTTTGTTATTTTTGGGTTATTTTTTATTTTTAATTTTTTAAAATACTCAAAACACGTGTATTTATTCATTTTAAAAAATATATTTTTTAATATAAAAAAAATTACACACAAAATACCAAAAATGCGTTTTGGCCATTTTCAGCCAAAACACACTGTTAAAACTCAAAACACGAAAAACGTCCATAGCTCTTTTGTATTCTCCTTTCTCTTTTATATTCTCTTCTCCTCTTCCAAAAAAACATCATCGTCATCAACCAACAACTAAGATTAACCCCTCCTCTAGTCACTATCGTTGTTCGTCCTCCACACCCAACACTGCCATTACCGCCCGCCATGCCTAGATCCATCATCACTGCCACCGCTAACGCTCACTACACCCATGTTCACCATCACGCCCACAATCGCTAGTCATTTCTTCCTTTTGCCTTTTTGCCTTTCTACCATTTTCTCCTTCTACCATTTCTTTATTCCACCACTGCCACTCCTCCACGCCCAAGCCCAAATCAAATATGTAATATAGTTTTTTATTATTTTTTTAAAAGATATTTTTAATATTTAATATTTATGTTGTAAGTAATCTAAATCTCAAAATTAATATCAAATTTTAATTTATAGGTAAAAATAAATTTATTATAGAATTAATAGTTGAGTTAAATTAAAAATGGTTTTAGAAAATACTTTGTAATTTTAATATATTATATACGATTAGATTATCAATTATTTTTATATTATATTTTAAATTCTTTGAATTAAATTTATAATTTATAAATAAATGTTTATAATTTTGAATCAAATTTATTATATAAAAAATTATAAAATAAATTTTCTCAAAAATTCAAAATAAACGCGTTTTAGAGTTTTCTATTTTGATAAACAATTTTTCAAAATGACAAAAAGAATATATTTTTAATAATCTCAAAACAAATATTTAAAACACAAAATTAAAAATAAATTTAAAACTTAAAACTGAAATATAAAAAGAACGCCACCTTAACATCTTCAACCATAAAACCAAGAGCGATTTTGTAATTCAGCCTGTTAATAAGTGAGCTGAGTATGGCCCAAATTCATAAAATTTGACTCCACTTATACTATAATAAGATTAGCTATATGGGATCCAAACAAGTCAAACTCGTTATTACAATGTGATGGGTTTGGACAAACGAGATGACGTAAAAGAATGGCCAGACCACTTAACTTTACAGTTATAATTATTTATTTATTAAATTTTAAATTATAATTAATTACTCACTAAATATTACTCAACATTAACATTGATCACTTGTTATAACTCAGTCAGCTATTACAAACAAAAAATATTAACTGAATCTGACATGGCTAACGGGATCTGATGTAGCAAAAATAAATTTAATATACACTTACTAAATTTTAAAAATGTAATTACTCACTCACTGAACTTTATTCAACGTCAATCATCCATTACCCCATTACATCACCGTCTGATCTTGAAACACCTGTTATATTATCGTCGGATCTTGAAACATATTAAAAGATTTTCGTATATATTTGAGATCACTTACTTCTCAAATCAAAAGTTAAAAACTAAATTAATGATTCAAATTAAAAAAGCTACTGATGCAAACCAAAAGTAAAAAAAATGTCTGATTAGATTTTTTTACCTCCATTACGAATAACAAATTTTACAAAAAAATATATTTAATAATGAGACCTGTCAAAATTCAACAAAATTTCATAGGTATTCAACACGAACAATGAAAGTCACATTAAATATATTTTTTCGTTGTTCATATTAAATATATTCTTTTTGGGAATTTCATTGTTTATAATGGAGATAAAAAATCTAAATAATTTTTTTTTTACTTTTAGTTTGCATAACTAACTTTTTAAATTTAAATCATTAGTTTAGTTTTTTGAAAAGTATGTGATCTCAAATGCATATAAAAATCTTTTAATATGTTTCAAGATCAGACGGTAATATAATGGAGTGATGAATAGTTGATATTGAGTAAAGTTTAGTGAATAAATAATTACATTTTTAAAGTACAGTGATTGTATATTATATTTATTTTTGCCACGTCGAATTCTGTTAGTCACGTCAGATTCTGTTAGCATTTTCTATTTATAATAACTGATGGAGTTATAATGAATCATGAATGATTAACGTTAAATAAAATTTAGTAAGCAATTAATTATAATTTAAATTTAATAAATAAATAATTACTACTTTATTATTTTTACCGATCGTTTCGCGGCTCTTTCAGTTTCCAGGCCCATACCCAAGCCGAGCTGCCGAAGGGCCTTCTCTCTCATTTCCCGGCCTTTCAGTGGTTTCAAAATTCAGATTGCAAGTTTCGGCATTCGATGAAACCGTAGCTTGCCAAATCGCGATCGTTTTGGGACTTTGTTATTCTCTACGCCAAATCGCGATTCAGATTGCCTTTTGATTTCTCCTTGCACGCAGACAACAAGGTGAGGCTGACTCTCCTCTCTCTCTCTCTCTCTCTCCCCTGCAAGACATAAACTAGGGTTTCTGATTTCATTAAGAATCTCATCATTAGGCTTGTCTTCTCAGCTTCAGTTTCTGATTGTCCTGCCGTTGATACTATTTTCGGTGGAAGCTGTGAAGAATCGGAGGAAAGCTAGTGTGGTTCATTTGATCTGGGATCGATAATATCGAGGTATGTGTTTAGCCCTCTAATTGCTTTTTGGAGGACCGAAGGTATGTTTCTTGTTGGTTTTTGGTGGGTTGGGGCAATATCCAGCTGAGTTTCAGGGCATTAGTGTCTTTTCCTTGTTCGTTGTGTGGTAGTTAAATGCTTTATTCTTTTGATTATTTAATATGTTCCCTTTTGAGTTCGACGGGGGGGCCTCCGACTCATTTGTGGCAACCTGTTGTTTTTCTTCATAGTTAAGATAAACAGAACTCTGTTTCCTGACTTCTTTTTCAGATCTTCCTTGTTAGCTTGAATCACAAAAATTAATTTCAAGCTGACGAATTAAAATCCGAGTAATCAAAAGCGAAAACTACCAAAAAGAATAGTATCAAAAAGTATAACTTTGAAGTTTAAATAGGGTACTGCTAAAATATTAACCACGGTGTCTGTCCTGCGAAACCCAGGGCCACAAAAATTATCTTGCATATCTGTAATACATATCACTTATATAACGATCATCACGCCTAGATGCAAATGAATTAGTCTTACTAATCCTTGTTACTTAAATTTTAACATAAAAAGCACGTTCTGGTTCTATGTCAATTAGATGCTTGATTTGGGCTAGTTTTGTTCCGAGTTAAAACAATGCATGCAGGTCTGTGCCACATTACATGCATACAAAACCTTAAAAGTTGAGCCAGAGCCTAACTACATGCTTGAATGCTACTAACAAATTTTTCCAAAATAACTTCATTTCTTGCTGGAAGTTTATGTACTTTATGTAGCTTGCATGCACAACAGCTCAAGCCTTCTGAATTTCGTGAATTCCATTTCTTACTCAGCAACCATCAAAGCTGTATAACTTAGGGAAAATTCTTGAGAGTCAGACAGATTGACAGACAAGTTTACAGAAGGGGGGTTAAAAGACTAAAATGCCTTTGCCCATTTTGCATTACACTTATTCCAATGTAATGTAGGTGAGGATATTTTAATTTTTTAACCCCCATTTTGTAAGCCTGCCTGTCAACCTGTCTGGCCCTATAGAAAAACTCGCATAACTTATCCTCCTGAATTGGTGGATTTGTTTTTTTGTTTGTTTAGGGATATGAATATTGACGAGCTCATTGATAAGTTTAGCAAATATGAGACTGACTACACGCAGCGATTAATGGCGAAGTTTTTCTCAAACAAGGATATTTTTGGTGGTAAACATTTATTTGGAGTTTCAATAGTCCACATAAAGTATTGACTCGTGTTTTTCTTTAGATGTGATATAACATGTGTCAGTAGGGTGCAAAGGTTCAAAGTCATTGCTCGTGATGCACAACTAAAAGGTTTTGACTCAATTGCTTAAGTGGAACCGATCCACAAAATCCAAACATTACCAAAGGACTTACACAAGGTCCAAGATCAGTACTAAACCAAAACTTGATACAAATTAATTATTGATGAGCAAATAAAATTGAATATTTGTAGAAAATAAGATAATTTTCTATTATGCAAAATATGCACATCATATTTCTCATATGCATTTTCAATATAAATATTTGCAACTAAAGCAATTATTATGACAATTAAAACACATAATAAATGTCATGAAGATAATGTCATTAATTTTCAAAATTAGTATTTAAAAAATATGGATATGCTGAAAAAAATAATTCTAATTGTTTTTCTTTTTTCTTTTTGAAATCCTTTATTGGGTCGTGGATTTGGATCGGATTAATGGCTTTAGATTTGCACACGCAATGTGTTGTTGATTTGCTGATAATGAGTTGGGTTAACCCTGATTCAGATCGCTTGATGGATCAAGTAAACTCGATTTGGATCTGACTTAGCTGGTCGACTCAATACTTAGTGGGTCTAACACATCTTCTTCCCCCTTCATCACTAGGTTTCTGCTTTCTCACTTTGCGTTGCCGCCATCGGTTTCTTTTTCTTTGTCATTGTCGGTCGCTTCATCTTCCTCACCCATCATTGTTGGCGGCTCTAGTTGTCGGCTTGCTTCTATTAACGGAGGCCACAGAGGTAGCCAATCAAAAAAGAAAGAGAAATGAGAGAAGCTTAAAGGTCACTACTATGGCCATCATTAAGATCTTGGCCATGGCAGTGACCTGAGGTCATTGGATGGTTGCAACGACCCAACCATCGCTAGTAGCATAAAAGCCTCGTCATAGCTTAGAAAACCCACGACGAAGAAGGCGACCAATTGATTGATCCACCATGTTGAGCACCAAGCTTGAATCGTGGGCCATGGCAGAAGCTTGAGCCATCAGTTGGCCAAGACATGGAAGCCTATAGCCTTTGGTCACGCCAACCATCAACGAGTTCTCAACAATGACAATGACTGAAGGGGTCATCGACCATGGCGTCGTTGGTCACGATGAACCCATGACAACGACCAGTGGCGGAGCTAGAATTTTAGGCAGGGTGGGCAAAAATTAAACCTTAAATTAAAAATAATATAAAAAAATTATATCTAAAATTAAATAATGTAAAAAATTTAAAAATATATAATATTAAAATATATATATCAATAAATTATACAATCGATGTATTTTTATATTTTAATAACGTTGCATAATAATATCATTATCAATTTTATTAAATATCTATTTTTTAATATACACAACTAAGTTGTTCAATCATTAATCTCCAATTTGATTGCGTAGTTGAGTCTTGATAAATTTCATGACAGACTGTCATTCAATCATTAATCTCCAATTCAATTACGTAGTCCAATCTTGACAAATTTCATGAAACAAAATATGTTTTCTACCATAGTTTCAAATATGTAATTGACAAGTTTATAACAAAAAATAAAAAAAATTAATCCCTTTAATTAAAACATAGTTAAAGAACTGGTCAAGGGAGGTTAACATACACAAAAGAAAAATGAGTTAAATTTTTATATATCTTATTTTTAATTTTCGGCCAATATTGAAAAAAGTACTGGCAATTGCTACCAGGCACCATGACCAATGGTTTTCGACGATCAGAGACAATCACTCGACACCCTTATTCCCATCGATCAACATACACAAAAAACCAATAAAATCTAATGGCCAAATTTCATAAATCTAAACTTAAATTTTTGGCCAAACTCAATGTGCGTAAATAGATTGGGAATTGCCACCAGCCATCATGGCCGATGATTTTTGGCAATAAGAGGCAATCACCCAATAACCTTATCTTCATCGACTAATATATCTAAAATTTAGAATTTTTAAAAATTTAGGGTGGGCATTTAGAAAAAAAATTAAAAAATACTAAATTATTATATATAATAATTTTTTTAAAAATTCAGGGTGGGCAGTTGCCCACCCTTGGCTGCATGTGGCTCCGCCACTAACAACGACCATGGCCACGACGAACTCACGAGGAGAAAAAGATCATGGTAAGTAGAAAGCAAAGGGCTGCAACCATGGCAAGTACATCAAGCCATGGTTGCCAGCAACAGGCGAAAGCAACCAAGCATTGGCCATTGTAGTGACCATCGTACACCATCGATCACTGACGCTTTGCCCCACGCTCGTCGGCAACACCATTTCCATGACGAGAAAGACCCAATGCAATCGATCCGTCCAACGATAGATCCGTCACTTGCCCCAACATGTGCGTCCTACCAGTTGAAGAGAACATAGAATCACAGCTCAGAGTCGTGTGCGTCATCAGTCTCTTTGATTGTGGATCTATTAAAAAACTTAGATCTGATCATACACAGTAGAATACAAATTTACAGGTATCATGTCTTTTAGAATTTTACTATTTACAAAACGAATAATAAACGAAAGAATACATGTTGATGAAATTTGATTTCATCATTAGATCACTTGTAAAATCTTTCATGCATAGGATGCCGAGTCGGTCCACCCAAAACCACATTTGATCCAAGGTTGACAATTTTGGATACGACCCAATTACACGACATGGAGTTAAGTGGGCTAGGGTTGGGGTTAATCGAGTTCGGTTATAAACGGTCAACCCGATTATGACACGATTATTTTTGTGTCTTAGTCAGGTTAACCCGTCTAGACACATAATGACCCGTTTAATTAAACGTGTTAACGGGTTGATTCGAACACGTTAACATGATTATATACGAAATGACACATTTAATGAAAATGGTTAGTGGGTTGATCTGAACACGTTAACACGATTATACACGAAATAACACTTTTAAAACTAAATAACACGTTTAACAGGTGACACAGCACGATCCGTTTAAATTAAACGAGTTAAACAGGTTAACAGGTGACACGACACGTTTAGTTAAATGGGTTGTGTCGTGTTACACGTTTAATAAATGTGTCGTGTTTGGGTTTAAGAAATTTGACACGATTATTAAATGAGTCGTGTTTGGGTTAACTTGATACGTGTTATACGTGTGTCTCAACACGACACGATTACGACTTGCCAACCCATATTGCCACCCATACTTTGATCCAAGATTGTCTCAATTGAAGAAGTAGAAATTTTCTAACTAATTTATAGTTACATATAATTTAGGGCTTATGGTCGTATTTATAGGAATCTGAAAACCCTAAATGTTATTGGGCTGGGCTTAATGTGTCAGTATTAAACTTAGTCTAATTATGAATGATTAAATAATTTTATTCATAATATAAATATTTAATTATTCTTATTTATTTAATAAATAAATACGCCAAAATTGATTATTAATTTATCTTTCTTTTTTTAAAAATAATTTTTTATTGGGTGAAACTTTTTGGATTTATGATTAAATTAGTAACGAAAATAATATATTATTAATTTTCGTAAATTATAAGTGATATTTTGCAATATGTGATGATTTCATAATTTAATGTGAAGCGGGTATAATGAACATTTTATTACGATTTCGTGTAATACAGTCCTTCTATCATCCTATATTCTAACAAGATGCGAGATCATGGACAACATGTCAAATCTATTAGTCTCATCATATGATCAAATTCAAAATTAATTTTGACTAATATGACACCACATGGAATACACATTCAATCGTTATATTACTTCGGTTAAAGATTTATCGTTAAGTGATTATTGGATTGTATAGAATATCCTATTTGCAGACTTTGAGGTGATAGATTTTATGTTTGATGTATACATATTTCATGCACCACTAAATTAGGCATATAAATACGTATAATCGTTCTTGATTAGAACAATCATATAGTATCGTTGATATTTTAATACACCAATGCATAGGATCGACACCACGCCAATTACATAAATCTCATCCTCGGCGCCTCTTATCCTTTCATAGGCAACCTTATGGTTGTAACTGCAAGGGTACAAGTGGTTAGAGCTGTAACCGTTTAGTACAGCTATGGCTTATTACAATACTAGGCTAATTACAGCCTTGCCCCCTAACTAATAATTACATTCATGCCCTTGCCCGCCTTTTAGGGTCATGACACTATTCTTATCAAGGTGTTTGTCAGATCCTTCTGTGAAGAAAGACCTATATCAAGGGTGTGTTACTGTTGACCGCATCACCTCTTAGTGGTTGAGTTGCATTGTGTCTTTGTTGAAAGCTTAACTGATGCTCCCTGGACCTATGCTGAGCTCCCCAACCCCTCCCGAATTCCAGAATCTCTGGGTAGGGCTATTGGGGAACAAGTGCTGAGGGTAGCACAACGTCTTTACCAAGATCTCTAGCAACAAGCCCAACGAAGTCATATTACAGAAGTTTGAAATATTTGAACCAGTTGGGCTTTCAATCCAACTCCTCAAGGTGGGTTCAGATTGGTTGAAATTGAGGCTGGACCTAAACCTTTGTGAAAAGCCCATGATTTCTCCCTCTTGGCCAAGGGCGGATCTAGAAATTTATGTAGAGGGAGGTTGAAATTTTTTTTTGAGTGTAGAGACACATAAAAAATTTTGGGGTGGGTTGTAATTTTTTTTTTTTTGACTGGGTTATTATTTTTACATTAAAAAATTAATTTTTTATATAAAAAATTAATTTTAATTGTGGGCTGCCCTAGCTCACAAGTGGATCCGCCGCTGCTCTTGGCCGGATAAAAAGAGAAATATTCATTATAATGGTACTATGTTATTTTGCTGACATGCTATCACCAGCTAATTATATCACGTATTATTGATTAAACTAATCAGATACAATACAACATTATTCTTTTATATTTTATAAATAAATAAATCCAACATAATAAGTTTGGTAGTTGCAGTAGTCACATATGGCTGATTTCAATTGGATTATTGTCGATGTTATCTTTGTACAGGATATGGAGGGAAATCAGACTTCTGGCTGCCACAAAGCCAGTCATTGCATCAATGGTTGATGTGGCGGCTAGTGGAGGATACTACATGGCAATGGGAGGAGGAGTTGTAGTGGCAGAGAATCTTACTTTAACTGGTTCAATTGGAGTTGTTTTAGGTAATCCTAGGGATCTGTCAGTGTTGGTTTGATATTGCCAAGATATTTTGGTATTCCACCACATTTAGTTCTATTTTCCATTTTCCCTGGATTTTAAAGTTCAACTAGTTGTTGAAAGGGTGGTGTTTGAACAGAACATTTAGATTTTAGACCAAGAGGCATTAAATACATAGAACCAGAAGAAAACAATTCATTGATCAATAATGGAAATGGATGCCGTGGTTGATATTTAACAATTCCTGAAAAGATAAAATTTAATTGTTGTTCTATCCTTTTACATCTGTTCTGCAAACATAGAATTTATGCCTGGAAAGGGAGATCAAAGTCTATTTGCTTTATTCTTAAGGCATTCGTTTACCTGTAAGCAACAGAGAGAAGAGCTGACTGGAAGACCTGCCTCATAAATGTATGCCTCCTGATATGGCAGACAAATTTAAAATATATATGATTCTCCCTGGACATTTAAGTACATGGTAGCCAGTGCATCAGATGTAACTATAGTTCTATAAAAATGTGGCATGGGGAGGGGTGTCCCCAGTGCACATTGCGAATGTGGTATTTACACCCTGCCCTTTGCATTTCTTTTTGTGCTAGGGGGCTGTTTTTACAACTTGAACTCATGACCTTCCAGTTACAAAGGAGCAAACTTGCCATTCCTACCTTGTGAAATTCTCTTTCGTGACTGGGTTTCTTATGTGCCACACAAATTGCCTGTATTTAATGCTCAATTAAACTGACAATTTTATCCAACACACTCGCCCAAAGCTCATGGATAAAATTAAGAATGAAACAAAGTGATGTTGGATAATGACACCCTGAATTTATTAATTATTATAACAATTACAGTGTGTAAGATTAAATAAAAAAATTCTTTCTTCTCAAAGTATCAGAGAAGGAAAAAAAAAATGAGAAAGGAATGTTTAATTTATGAAAAGTAGAAATGCTAGTATGGTTATGCTGTCATAGGCAATTTTAGGATATAGTTTTTCTTTGGATCCTGCAGGAGATACCTATACATGTTTGAGGTATGGCTATTGATGCTTTGACATGCTGTGCTTGCAGGGAAGTTTAACTTGGGCAAACTGTATGAGAAGATTGGCTTCAATAAAGAGATCATATCAAGAGGAAGGTTTGCAGAGCTTACTGCAGCTGAACAGCGACCACTCAGGTAAGAGGCCTTGTTGAGTTGCTAATTATGAACTCTTATTTTTGATACAAGAAAATGAATCAGTGAGTTTATGCAATGACGGCATGTCCTAACTGAATCTGAAACTCAAAATAAATTTTATTGTGATTCTTTCCAGGATATTATGTCTTCTCCGTCAATCTCCTCACTTCTCTTGACTGTTGATAACTCTCACTTTCTTTTCCTGTTAAGACTTTCCTTGTAATATTTCTCTTGACTGATATTATGGGATTGTTTGGTCTTGTGTTGGAGATTGCTAATACAATAGTAGTGTGGAGATGTTTGATAATTGCTCAGTTGCCTCAATATAATTTTACCATTTAAGTGAGATTGGATGGTGTTGTCTTAAATATTGTGTATTTAATTATTATTAAATTTTAATTTTTATAAAATGATTAAAAATAAGCCATCATCAGTTCTGGCGAGGTGAGCCAAAATTTATAAGGGTATAGAGGAGAGGGAAGGAACTTGGGGGAAAGTTTCTTCCATTCCAGTGGTTGCTATACCCAGTTCTTCAAAGTTGTCCACAAAGTTGTAATTTACACTTAGTTGTCCACAAAGTTGTCTACCATTCTGTTCGTGTAACATTTTCCTCCTTCCATTCCAGTGGTTGCTATAGGCCCCACAACTCAAAACCTTTTATTCCTGTATTAATTTCAGTCAAATACGTTGATAGTGTCTTTGTAGCGAATTAGACGCATTGTTAACCATATGCATCTTCTCACACTGTACCTACCTGTTTCATCTTCAACGCATTCTTAATTCAATAATATCTTATATCAATATGTTTCAATCTATAGTGAAAAGTAATATCCTGAATAAATTTTTTCATCTACACCAACTCTTGACAAACTTCTCATACTGATTTTAGGTGATAGAAAGTATAAAACACTTTTACAATTTAAATTACCATAAAAATGTGGGAAGTCAAGTTTTTGAGTTCTGAGTTCTAAATTTAACATACATATTACTCAAATATATTAGTTGGTTTCTTTTGTTTTAGAATATAAATTGTTATCCAATGGCAAAAATATAAAAAAAATAAAAATTAAAATTAAAAGGGTATTGCATCTCTCAAGTTCATGGTCTGTTAAAAGAAATCGAGTGACGTTCATGATCCAAAATCAGTTAAATCAAATTAACTAAATCCAACCGATTTAAATTATTGATTCAATTTGGTTTATTTTGCAAAATAATCCGATTTGGTTAAGTTTTTTAAGTAATTTGGTTTGATGTGATTACTTTGTTCAAAAATTTAAAATAATCGAATCTAACAAAGTTTTAAAAATCACTGTATTTTTGGCCCAATTAATTGAACATTAAAACCAAACCAAACCAAATATATGAAATGAGTTGACATATACACTAAATTCTACTAGACCTGCAAATACAATGAACACAAGATCAAACAACTCATGGATTCTACTAGCTAGAACTGCAAATACACTCAAAAGGAAAAACAAAACCTTATCTAGGTTTTAATTATATTATTTTTGACATCAAGCTTCGCTTTTTTTCTTTTTTCTTTTTTACCAAAAGTGAAACTTACTGTTTTATAAAAGGTCTGGCAGCAGCAGTAGGCTGGTGATGGGGTGAGTGGTGCTAATTGGCGGTAGTTGCAGATGAAGATGACGAGCAATGCAAGTGCGTAAATGGCCCAAGAGACCACCTTGAGCCACAACGGGAAAGCAATTGTGATGGCCAAGAAGAAAGCCGTGATCCCAAGAAACCCACCGACATGCTCCAGGACTCGAGCAGCGTGCTCGATAGCAATGTTCGTGGCAATGAAGATGGCAGAAAACGCAAGCAACAATAACATACACAGCAACTGGAAGCTTACAGCGTCTGTCTTGCGAGCCTCGACGGCAATCTCAAGCGCGACAGCCAAGCAGAATCCGATCGTAAGCGTCGGCCAATCCAGCTGGCGATTGTTTTTCTTTTGCTGCTGCTGATCATCATCAGCACTTTGCTCCCCTACTACTGGTGTAGTTGGAGAAGCGCTCTCGCGATCATCAACTTGCAGTGGGCTTGGTATATCAATCCTCAGCTGCTCGGGCTCGGTTGGCGAAGGGAGTTGATCAGACGAGGGTGGAGTACTAGTTTGCGTTTGTGGGAGGGCCATAATCATCAAAGAGATGAAGAACCGAAAAAATAACGGGATTAGGAGCAACTAGCTAGCGAGCTCACACATATATATCTAGAAAGGGAAGACGGGACTATCTACCATAGTCCTGTCCTTTTGGATTTCCAAAAGGGAAGAAATCTCCAAATCCATTTGGTTTCTTCCCTGATTTGGAGGTTCCAAAATTGGAAACCAAATTTTGGAGGTCCCCCTGGGAAGAAACCAAATGGATTTGGAGGTTCCAAAATTGGAAACCAAATTTTGGAGGTTCCAAAAGGGGAAGAAACCAAATGGATTTGGGACTATTCACAAAATAAATACAAACTAATTTAATTTATTAACATTTAAATTTCAACTAATTCAATTTAATTTTAACCTTATAACAAATTCAATATTAACTTTATCATCTTCAATACAAATTCATAATTAAATATCAATATTTATAATATAAATTAAAATCATTACAAAACAAAATATATAAATATATGTATGTATATACAGACAGAAGTCACAACTGTCACAACCAACACTGCCGACGACCATCGTCAATGGAAACTTCCAACGATCAGAACTTATCATTAGAAACACAAAGTTAAGAGAGTTAACATATAAAAAAATAGGACAGATTTAATAGTTAGATTTTAGTAGATCTGATTTTAATTTTTGGTTAAACTTAAAAAAGCATTGCCAGTCATCATCGGCTACTGTAGTCGTTGGTTTCCGGCTATCAGAGGCAACCACCCAACACCTAAGGGCACATCGACCAACATTCCCAAAATCAACAAGATCCAACGGCCAAATTTCTGTAGATCTAAACTTAAAGTTTCGGCCAAATCTCCATAAATCTAAAATATTTGTCATTTGATACTTTTTAATCATTGTGCAAAAGTAACCTTTTCCCATGCATTAATGTAGATGCTTTTGTGCAATACCATTGATTTAGCAGATTTCAAGCAAGTGACATTATCCAGTGATATTTTGCCGGTTATGTACTCTGATGTACCAAACCATCCTTTTCTTCATGGACATTCCCTCATAAATCCCCTCTACCTCCCCCTACTAGCTAGCGCCATCAACTTTGAAGTGATCAATGATATATATTTGATTGATATATATCATTGATCAACTATATTATATATTATATATAATATAGTTGGTAATAATATAATATATTTGATTGATATATAATATATTTTGGTAATAATAATATAATCTTATTACAATATGACGTTAGTAGTTGGAGATTGATGCAACTAATATATACAATAGTAGTGTGGAGATATTTGATAATTGCTCAATTGCCTCAATATAATTTTACCATTTTAGTGAGATTGGATTGTACATGTTGTCTTAAATATTGTATATTTAATTATTAAATTTTAATTTTTATAAAATAATTAAAAATAAACCATCATGAGTTCTCCGGAGGTGAGCCAAAATTTACCAGGGTATAGGGGAGAGGGAAGAAACTTGGGGGGGAAGTTTCTTTTAAGCCTTGAAGAGAAGTAATGCTGTGATAGAAGATCATCTTTGATTCTCTTTTCTTTATATATATATATATATATATATATAAAGAAAAGAGAATCAAAGATGATCTTTTCCGCAAAATTCGTGGCGCATAGCAACCATTAGAAAAATAATAATAAAGGATCGTTCTATACGTGCATGTGTATGCACGTATAGAACGGTCCTTTATTATTATTTTTCTAGTGGTTGTTATGCGCCACAAATTTTTTGGAAAGCTCTGAAGAATTTGACAGGCTCATTGATTGTGCTATCGAAAGGGGTAAAAAGACGTTTTTATCCAGTCTACTTTGTAAATTTGTAAAATGGGCCACTATTGCTCTCTTCCTACTCGCTCGTCTCCTTTCCATGGCCGCCGCTCTCGACTTGTCACCTCGTCTCCATCACCTCACTGTCCTTGTCTTGTTGATTGATGCAGCAACGGTCGACGAGGGCACCGAGACGAGGGTAGCAGCTATGGAAGGGAGACTAACTAGTTTTGACCTCTTTTCTGTAAAGGACTTGGTAAGCCTATCGGGCTCTGTAAAACGACTTCGAGTTTTGCTACTTGTACGCACTGGAGTGACGCACAATTTGACACATAGCGAGAAATGACGAAAATATCCCAAAACTGTCACTCAAATTACTTGGGATTGCCACTCAAATTAATTGCTTCTTCTTCACTTCTCTCTATCTTCTCTCTCTCTCGCACAGGAGAGTTTTGCCCATTCATTTTCTGTTACATTTAATCAAATTTTGTTATTTGAGTATGTAAATTTAGTAGTTAGTTATTATCAATCCAATTTTGTTATTTGGGTGTGTAAATTTAGTACTTAATCAGATAAATTTTATGTAATGTAATTAATTTTTGTAGAATTATAACTTTAACTTTTTCAAGAAATATATAATATTCATTTTGCCTTATTAAAATTTGCATTAACTAAGATATAGCCATCCAAATTATTTCCTACCTCAAAAACCTTAATCCATCCCCTAGTTTCTTTCATCATAACTATAATTAAGGCTCAGAGCCTCTATTACCAAAATTAACAGAAAAGGCAAATGAATAGGATAATGTAACCTGAGATCTACGAAGTTATACTAACAGTGTCTCAGTCCTCTAAGAAGCCAGTCTCAATATCAAAAGACTCTTAACTATGAAATGGTATATCTCAGTATCAAAAGACTCTTAACTATGAAATGGTATATCTCACTATATATTGTATAATATTAAAAAATGATCCATGAACTTAGGGAGTTAAGAGATCTTTTCATTTAAATAAAATAATAAAATAAATATAGTATGAATTTAAAGAAAATTATCATAAAATAAAATTAGTAATTTTATATTTTAAAATGTAAGAAAATAAATTTTAATTAATTATTAATTTTGGAGCCAGCATAGTGACCTATGCCTTCAACGGACCTGTTTAGATCTAGTCTAGCTCTAGTTTTAGTAGTTGGAGGTTGATGTAACTAAATACAATGATACTGTGGAGATGTTTGATAATTGCTCAATTGCCTGAATATAATTTTAATATTTTAGTGAGATTGGATTGTATTGTCTTAAATATTGTGTGTTTTATTATAATTAAATTTTAATTTTTATAAAATAATTAAAAATAAGCCTATCATGAGTGCAAAAATTTATAAGGGTATAGAGGAGAAGGGAGGAAGAGGAACTTGGGGGGGAAGTTTCTTTTTTAAGTACTGTTGGAGACAAGTAATGCTAACATAAAGAGCATCTTTGATTCTCTTTTCTTTTTATATGCTGGAATTTCATGCCCTCCTCCTCCTCCTTGAGTGGTTCTAATCTAGGTTGTTTGAAAATAAATATAAAAAATATTTTTAATACGAAATAAAAATTAAAAAATAGATATTTTTTTTTTAAACAAATAGGTATAAATAATTTTAAAACAAAAAACATTTTCCATTTCAAAAACAATTCAGAATCTCTTAACCATTCTCTCCCTATATTAATCATTTGAGTTAGGCTGACATAACCCAAACCTTTTCCCTTAATAGCGGCTTTGTCAACATATTAGATGCATTCTCTTTTCAATTTGTAAGTAAGTATTTCTTCTTAACACATTCATATCTTACTTTAATATTATGTTTGGATCTAGAGCAGCGTTGTCTTAAGTCTAGAAGAGGATATAGGTAACAATTATTTTAATGGTCATTTATTTTTATAAATAAATAATAAAAATAATTAAAAATTTATTTTTTTATTTTTTGAGATTCAAAATTATTAATTATTTTTTTGTATTCAAGTTTAAAAAATAAATATTTTTTTATTGACAATATAATCAAATTATTGATTTTTTTATGACATAATTGAACGTAAATAAGATTTTATTAATTTTAATTTTAAAAAACTTCTTTCAGGTGAAACTATAATTTAGTTAACATGAATGGTTAACAGTATTTTACTCTTTTTGTAAAATTTAATATTACAAGAAATGTTTTTATTTCTATGATTATAATTTCTTTTAAAACTTTAAATTTTAAAAATAAATCTAAACTATCAATATTAGATAGTATGTCATATTTTAGAAAATTTTCAAGATTTACATATATTTTTTTTTAAAATTATGAAAATACTTTAACTAGATTGAGGGTTACATGAACAATATGTTCAGATCTATGGATAGATTAAATTTATTTACACCCAAAATCAAATTAGACATATCATTTAATAGATGGAGTACATAAATTAGAATTTGTTGAAAATTGGATATCTTATCTCATCTAGTCTTTAGAGAGATAAATATATTATAATAGATTTAATTTATAAATATAACATAATAGTAGTTTATCTAATTATTACTCCAAATTTATTTATTAATTTAAATTGTTCACACCACCAGTGATCACGGTTATTTACTCTTATTTTTAATTTTTATATTATTCTAGATTAGGTACGGTGTCTTTTGCGTTAAATCAAATTAATATGAGAAATACACTATTTGATGCATTTTCTATCAATGTGAAAAATATAATATTTGATACAATTTCTACCAAATTAAATAAATTTTTCCTTGCTTGCCTACTCTTCTCATTTCTCAATTTTTGAGGGGTCTCACTCTCTTTAGGGCCATACGAATGGCCTATGCATTGAGCCAACATTGATCAAGAGTGAAAAGTAAAATTCTTATCAAGCTAAATACCACTATAACTATCATAAAATAGTTCGTCCTTGTCTTGATTGAAATTAAATTTTTGAATAAATTTCTTCATTTATATAAACTCTTTACAAGCTTCTAATCCACTTTTTAAGTGATAAAAAATATAATATATTTTACAATTTAAATTACCACGACAATGTGAGAGAAGCAAGGTTGTTAAAATCATAAAATCGTAAGAGGGTATTTGACATGTAAAATCGAGTGCAATTCAACTTCAAAATCGTAAAATCATAAGGATTTTCAATGTAAAAAATTGTAAAATTGTACCTGTAAAATCGAGAGTTTAACAACCATGAGGGGAAGTAAAGTTCTGAGTTACAAGTTCTAAATTTAACATTCA
Source organism: Diospyros lotus (assembly GCF_014633365.1). Lineage (NCBI taxonomy): Eukaryota > Viridiplantae > Streptophyta > Magnoliopsida > Ericales > Ebenaceae > Diospyros > Diospyros lotus. Next base: position 1,525,550 of record NW_026267104.1, read on the forward strand.
TATTGTTCAATAATATGTTTGAACTCAATTTTAGATGTTTGATCTCTCTTTCTAACTCAACTTTAGATGTAATTAATTTGTATTATTTGTTTTTGACTAAAAGAAATCTCCAAAAAAAAAATAAAATAAGAGAATTTTACTCACAATAAAAAATGATAGTCTTAAATCTCAAGAAAACAATTTGAGTGAAGTTTAACTTTTTTTATTTTTCTTATTTTAGAATAAATTTTATTATTAGACGGCAAAAATATAAATAAATAAAAATTAAAAACTTAGAACATGGCAACGGCAGGGATCAAGCAAGTAACGAAATACATATTTTATGCATATAAATAGAATAAATCACATTCTACATAAACAGGGGAAATAAGTGATTAAGAACTAAGAAGTTATATATTCTAGAAAACTCATTAGATACAACTTAGAAGTTTCAAACTTTAACAGTGTGTTTTCTATGCTATTTTCAATTTATTTTTAGTTTTTAGTTTTCTAAAATAATAAAAACGGTTTACTTTATTATTTTTAAAAACGTATTTTTTAAAATAAAAAAAATTGTAAAGAAAACCCAAATAGTTATTTTCAGACAAAATGCGAAAAATGCTGCTATGTTCCTTGTTAGCCATGCCTATCACTCACCTAGCTTACAGCCTTCGCTAGCCCGTCACGGCAACCATTGCAGTTCTCGTCGACCATCACCTTTGTCGGCCTTTCGTGGCCGATCTCTCGCGGTGGGTCTCCCACAATAGTTGTCAAATGGTCCCCTACGGCTTTGATTCGTTTTTGCCATAGGTTGTCCCTTCATCTTCGTCCTAGTTGCGCCCGCGACTGCCGTTCTTCGTGATCACCTTCTACCATCATCTTCATGCTTCGTAGCAGCGGTGCTGGCTCTTCACAGGTGACGGTGTCGCCGCCCTCACCGGTGGCAAGGTAAGGGGAGAAAGAGGAAGAGAGATTACTTACTGGAGAAGAATAGTAACAAGCAGGCCGTGGGCATAGCAAGGGAAGGGGAGGGAGAGGAAGAGGATTTCTTGGAGAAGGTGCGGATTTATGAGGTTAGTTATTATATATATATATCTAATATATATTATGTAATTATAAAATAATATATTTATAAATATATTATATACATATATTTAGAGTATTATTTATATATAAAATGTTAAATTTTTATTGTTAAATTTATCTAATTAAAACATATTAAACATAAATTAATTATATCTTGAATATTTTTTGTATTAAGAATGTTTGACCATATTTAAAATATGTCAAGCTAAATAATAATTATATTTTTATCATCCTGAATTTTTCATACGTTGAATTGCTAACGAGATGCCTAATAACTTTTTCTTCGAACCTAGTTTCGTTTAGAAACTTTGTAGAATATATTTAAATATCTATATAATGCATTTTGGCTTCTTTTACAATTTTCTTTTCATTTATATACATATAAAGGAAGAATCGTATAAATATAAATGAGAATTGGAAAACAAAAGAGTAATAGCAGCCAAATCATTAAATAAAGAAACAAAGGATTAACATACATCTATGTTATATATCTAATTTGAGGATTTGTAAACTCCTATTAAATAGTTCTAATTTATTGAATAATTAAATTTATTGAATTAAATGTAATTAAAAAATTATTTTCAAAATTTTAAATAGAACGCATTTTCTAATTTTTTATATAAGATATAGTTTTTCAAAATGACAAACAAAACGCTTTTTTAGTTTTATAAAAATTGACTAACAAAACAAAAAATTAAAAATGAATTCAAAATTCAAAACTAAAAATTGAATTCAAATTTCAAAATTAAAAATTGAAAACAAAGAAAACACAGTTTAAAATTCTTAACATTAAGTTTGAGGGAGGCCCATAAACATAAACCCATATTGTTTTATTTTGTAATTGGTTTTTAGCTTATATTTTAAAACATATATATAATGTAGTTATAATCTGATTAATCAATGGATATATATGTTTTGAAAAGAACATATACCTTAAGGGTGCGTTTGATAGACATGAAAAATAAGAGTATAATTCATTTTCCATCTAAATTCTAGGAAATTCTATAAAACAGTTTTTCAATTCTATAGAATTCGAATTCTATTTTAGTTCAAAAAGTGACTATTTTCCTTGAAATCAAGGAATTGGAATTCCTAAGGATTCGGATGAGAATTGAAATTCTACCCTTATTTTTCAACTCTGTCAAACGCACCTTAAGTGTTTACCAAACGTCTTGTAGTTAAAAAAAAAAGAAAAAAAAAAATACATGTTTGGACTAGCGCATGCATTTAAAAGTGTGGTGAGCTTTTGTTTATATTTTTACATGCTGGATTCTAGAGATGACTTCTCGCTTCATGCACAATTCAACACCCCACTGTTCTTTAGTTGACTTTTATTTTATTTCTTTCCCTGTTGTTACTCATTTTTTTTTTTTAATGCTGGTCTTCTTCTTCCTCCAGAGTCAAAAAGATTCTAAGGCTGTAACAGTCCGAATTGATAGTCCTGGGGGTGATGCTCTAGCATCTGATTTGTAAGTGTTTAATGTTCTTCTTTTATAATAGAACTTTAATTGTGGATATGCCATATTTTGCTTGATCTTGAGAATGATTTTGCCGAATAATTCATCTGTAAAATTGTTATTTCCTGTTTTAATATTGATCAAGGTTAATGTAGTATGTTGGCTTTGAAGTCCTATTCTTATCAAGGCATTTGTCAGATCCTTCTGTGAAGAAAGATCTATATCAAGGGTGTATTACTGTTGACTGCTCCTCCTCTCAGTGGTTGAGCTGCATTGTGTCTTGTTAAAAGCTTAACCAATGCTCCCTGGACCTCTGCTGACCTCCCCAACTCCTCCCGAATTCCAGAATCTCTGGCTAGGGCTATTGGGAAACAAGTGCTGAGGGGAGCACAACCTCTTTACCAAGATCTCCAGCGACCAGCCCAAAGAAGTCATATTACAGTTTGAAGTACGGGCTGAACCAGTTGGGCTTTCAATCCACTTCTCAATGCAGGGTCAGATTGGTTAAAATTGAGGCTGGACCTAAACCTTTGTGAAAAGCCCAAGATTTCTCCCTCTTGGCTGGATAAAAAGAGAAATATTCATTATAATGGTACCATGCCATTTTGCTGACATGACATCACTAGCTAATTATATCACATATTATTGATTAGACTAATCAGTTACGATACAACATTATTTTTTTATATTTTATAAATAAAAATTCAACACAATAAGTTTGGTAGTTGCAGTCATCACATATGGCTAATTTCAATTGGATTATTATACAATGTCATTTTATCACTACTATAATGAATATTTTCTCGGTTAAAAGAAGCTCCTAGCTGCTCTCTGGCTGTCTGGCTTTTGCCTTCTATTGCCTATTGAAAGAAAATATCTGATCCCTAATCTTCATGGAGATGGAGAGGAAATCTCTCTGAAATAATGGGCTCCCCATATAACCTCTTTTCCTAAGTGAAGTCCCACAGTGCAACAAACTCCGCTACTTCTCTCCAACACCTCAAGAAAATTCCTGTCCAAGTTCCTTCTCTCTCTTCTATACCCTTCTAAATTTTGGCTCACCTCGCAAGAATTGATGATGGCTTATCTTTTGTTTGGCTGGTGCTAAAGTCTAATGGGAGGATAGCGATAAAAAAAATTATAGCTATATCTTGGGAACATGTTTTCTATATTTCTTGACCAAATGTTTCTTATGTTCTATCTTGGTGGTCACCAATATGAGAATGTCAACTATATGAAAAGTTTAGTAATAAAGTCCTCCCTTTTTTCCAAAAATATTTTGGCCAGGAATGCAGTTAAGACAAGCTTGATATCAATAGCGGAAAATGTAACATCGTAAAGAACATTAATTTCAGTGTTGGTGTGCTTTCTTTTGCATCTTCACTTATGATTTAGTTCTGTTCCTCTTGCGTGAAAAGTTCTGATAAGCTTCTTTAGTGGAAATATTGTGGATGTTATCTTTGTACAGGATATGGAGGGAAATCAGACTTCTGGCTGCCACAAAGCCAGTCATTGCATCAATGGTTGATGTGGCGGCTAGTGGAGGATACTACATGGCAATGGGAAGAGGAGTTGTTGCAGAGAATCTTACTTTAACTGGTTCAATTGGAGTTGTTTTATGTAAGCCTAGGGATCTGTCAGTGTTAGTTTGATATTGCCGAGATATTTTTGTATTCCACCACATTTTGTTCTATTTTCCATTTTCCCTGGATTTTAAAGTCCAACTAGTTGAACAGAACATTTGGATTTTAGACCAAGAGGCATCAAATACGTAGAACCAGAAGAAAACAATTCATTGATCAATAATGGAAATGGATGCCGTGGTTGATATTTAACAATTCCTTAAAAGATAAAATTTAATTGTTGTTCTATGCTTTTACATCTGTTTTGCAAACATACAATTTATGCCTAAAAAGGGAGATCAAAGTCTATTTACTTTATTCTTATGCCTCCTGACATGGCAGATAAATTAATTTAAAATATATATGATTCTCCCTGGACATTTAAGTACATGGTAGTCAGTGCATCAGATGTAACTATAGTTCTATAAAAATGTGGCATGGGGAGGGACGGCATCATGTTTCAGAAGGTTAATGGTGCTTCTTATGCCAGCCCCATCTTATCTCTGTTAAAAGATTACCTGGGTTCCGTCTGATTTTTATATGGTCATCCATCCTCTTAATGATTATGCTCATTTGTCTTTTACTCAGTTCTCTCCCAGATTGAGACCTTCCACCTCTATTTGTTTGCTTTGTTCTCACCAGTTGGAGAAATCTTTTAAATACGAACTAAGGGTTTCATGGATCTATTCTCAGGGGAGTTGGATACACCGTTGAGGTGAGCCATTATTTATATGCAGTATTCTTAGTGGAGATGTGGGTGTAATTTAACTATGATTGTTCAATATGGGAAGCCAAAAGCTATTGCCCGTTATGTACTAATGTACATCCTTTTGTGCAATGCCATTGATATTTTACCGGTTACGTACTGATATACCAAACCATCCTCTTCTTCATGGACGTTCCCTCATAAACTAGCTAGATTTGTCACCTGTCCCCTGTAGCTCCCCCTACTAGCGCCATCAACTTTGAAGTGATCAATGACCATAGATGTATTTTATATGGTTGATTGACATATAATATATTTTAGCAATAATAACATAATCTTATTACAATGTGACGTGAATATAAAGGGGCATGTTTCCCTCATAAATTAGTAGTCGGAGATTGATGCAACTAATATAATAGTAGTGTGGAGATGTTTGATATATAATTGCTCAATTGCCTCAATATAATTTTACTATTTTAGTCAGATTGATTGTACGTGTTGTCTTAAATATTGTGTATTTAATTATTAATTTTATTTTTTTATAAAATATTTAAAAATAAACCATCATCACTCTCCAGAGGTCATCCATATGAATCTTTTCACACTGCCTGTTTTATTTTCAACACATTCTTAATTCAATGATATCTTATATCTTATATCAATATGTTTCAATCTATAGTGAAAAATAATATTCTGTATAATTTTTTTCATCTACATCAACTCTTTACAAGCTTTTGATACTGCTTTTATGTGATAGAAAATATAATACACTTTTACAATTTAAATTACCATAACAATGTTGGAAAGTAAAGTTTTGAGTTCTGAATTCTAAATTTAACATATATATTAGTTAAATATATCTTTGAACTCAATTTTAAATGCCTGATCTCTTTTCCTAACTCAATTTTAGATGTACTTAATTTATACCATTTATTTTTAATTAAAAAGAGTCTCCAAGAGAAAACAAATATGAGAACTTTTATACTCAATAGAAATAATGGTCTTAGGTTTCAAGAAAATAATTTCAGTGAAATGTAACTTTTTCTTTTTTTACTATTTTAGAATAAAAATCAAAAGAGTATTAGTTGGCTTCTTTTATTTTAGAATTTAAATTATTATCAAATGGAAAAGATATAAATAAAATATAAAAAAATAAAAATTAAAAGAGTATTATATATTTGTGTTAATATAATATATAATACTTTTCTTTCCGTATTCATTTGAGTTACACAAGATAACTCAAACTTTTCTCTTCATAGCGATGTTGTCAACATATTAAATATACGTATTGTCATCAATTAATATGAATATTTTCAAATCGTAACTGTTTCATTTTTAATACATTCTTAATTCAATAATATCTTATATTAATATATTTGGATCTACAGTAAAAAAAAGTAAATTTCTTACTAAGATAAATACCACTATAACTATTATAAAATAGTTTATACTTTGTCTGAGGAAAAACTTTATTTCTCATAGTTATACATAATTAGAGAAATAAAGTTGGTTGTCATTGGCATTGAGCAAAAATTTAATTAAATCAAATTAACCAAACCAAATTAAAATTATTGGTTGGATTTGATTTATTTTGCCCAATGATGCGGTTTATTTTGCAGAATAATTCAATTTGGTTAAGATTTTTGAGTAATTTGGTTCAATTTGATTACTTTGTAAAAAAAATTAAAATAATCGAATAGACAAAAATTTTAAAAAATGCTGTCATTTTGACCCAATTAATTGAACATTGCCACCGAATCGAAATTAAAACCGAACCAAAGATATTAAATGTGCTGAATTCTACAATGTACAAACATCCCTTGAATTCTACAAAGTACAAACATCCCTTGAATTCTACTAGCTAGACCTGCAAATACAATGAACACAAGACCAAATAACTCTTGAATTCTACTAGAACTGCAAATACACTCAAAAAGAAAAAACAAAACCTTATTTAAGTTCCAATAATGTTATTTTTGGCATCAAAACAGGTCTAGCAACAGCAGGGTGGTGATGGGAAGCTAGCGTAGTGCTCATTGGCGGTAGTTGCAGATGAAGATGACGAGCAATGCAAGTGCGTAAATGGCCCAAGAGAAGACCTTGAGACTCAACGGGAAAGCAATTGTGATGGCCAAGAAGATAGCAGTGATCCCGAGAAACCCACCAACATGCTCCAGGAGTTGAGCTACATTAGCGTGCTTACTAGTAATGTTCGTGGCAACGAGGACGGCAGAAAACGAAAGCACCATCAGCATACATAGCAAGTGGAAGCTTACAGCATCTGTCTTGCGAGCCTCGACGGCAATCTGTGCCGCGGCCCCCAAGCAGAATCCGATCGTAAGCGTCGGCCAATCCAACTGGCGATTGTTCTTCTTCTGCTGCAGTCGATCATTATGATCAGCAGTTTGGTTCCCTACTGGTGTAGTTGAAGAATCAGGAACTTGTGGTTGTTCTGGTACTTCAGTCGTGGGCTGCTTGGCCTCGACTGCCAAAGAGAGCTGAGGATCAAGCGAGGGTGGTGGAGTACTAGTTTGCCGTAGTGGGAGGGCCATAGTCGTGAAAGAGAAGAAGAAGTGAAAAAATAAAGGGAATAGGAAATTAAATACAGTAAGGAGTTGCCTTGGTGGCTCTGGTACTACTGGTGTTAATATGTGTATAATATATATATATGTGTGTGTGGTGTATAATATATATATGTCTGTTTGTAGAATGGGTTGGCATTTTGCCTTTGCTTGGAGAGTCGTTCTATTGCTTGGAGAGTCATTGTCATCACCCGCGAATGGCACCGCTACCGCCATTGCCATTGCCATTCGCGGGTGATGACAATGACTCTAACAATTGGTACCGCTACCGCCATTGCTATTGCCATTCGCGGGTGATGACAATGACTCTCCAATAGGATTGAAGATGAATAGATAAATGATAATTTAATTATGTACGTTAAAAATGATGTATTTAATAAAATTGATAATAAGATTATTATATGATATTATCAATGTATGAAAAGGCATAGGGAACAACTATAAATTTTTTTGTATTTTAATATTATAACTATTTTCTTATTTTTAAAATTATAGTTTTTGTATTTAAATTCACCCCTGCATTCTGACTCCATTTGTTTTTTCAACAAGCTAAATATGATGGTTTATGGTAATATTTGTAAATTAAGATATATATTGAAAAAAATAAGATATAAAATATATTTAAGATAAAAATGTTTTGTATTATTTTTGTTAAATTTATTTGACAACACTTAGAAAATGAGTTACGTGACTTCTTATCTGGAATTGTTTAGATAAATTTATCTCTCTTCTCTAAATAAAGTTATGTTGAACTTTAAAGATAAAAAATAAAATAAAAGAATACATATGTCACTTAATGTATTTTAAAAAAATTAATAAACAATCTAATAAAATTTTTAAAATATTTCTTAGTTTTATTTTAATTATTTTATATTTTGATCTGAAAAATTTTATAATCTTATTTTATTTATTTAAATAAATATTAGTTAGATATACATATATATATAATTATGTGTTCATGTCTATTACAATTAGTGGCAAACACACACACACACACACACATATATATATATATATATAAATGGATGGAGGACAAAGACTTTTTCGAAGACTTCTCGCTAGTGAATTGGCTTTTGGAGATAATTAATAAAGGGGTGTGGTCAGAAGATGAGTAAAGAAACAATAGTAAGAAAAACTTCTTCACCGACTTAACAATAATGAAATGTCAAGAATGAAATTTTTGAAAAAGGAGAAATAAAGGAAAATGTTGTGATCAAGTAGCATCTTTGATTATTCGCCTTGCAAAATAATATAATTAAATAATAAAATTATATAAATTAAATAGAACAAACAAAATTGTCAATAGATGACATATTTGTATTTATTATAGAATAAAATTATAAGTGATTCGATATTATACTAATATGAATACAAATTCTATGTCAGATCGTCATTTTTCATTACTTTTTAGACATGTAACTTTTCAATATAAGCATATAAAAGTTAGACATACAAAAAAAATTCTAACCCAACATTACTACATAAATAGTAAATGGGACCTAACCAAAAATAAAATATTTATTTAATAAATATTTATTACAAATTAATTAAATAATGTTCTACACTTTATCCCAAACTACACTTGAATTTAAAATTAATGTACACATTCCACTAATAAATAAATAAATTGCTATTAACAACGGAATTGATGTTACCATGCATGTGGGACACCCTTCTCACCCCATTGTGGTCCTGGGAAGGATGTTATCACAAGGAAGCGGTATGGTTTAATGTACACAACATTTTAATGTCAAAAATAATATTATTGCGACCTATGTAAGATTTTGTTTATCTTTTTTAAGTTTAGAATTCAGGAATTGTTTGGTTTTGTGTTGGAGATTGATGCAACTAATACAATAGTAGTACTGTGATTGGATTGTGTTGTTTTAAATGTTGTTTATTTTATTATTAAATTTTAAACTCAATAGAAGAGATGTTTTAGTACTATAAACAAGTTAGAATTCAAAATTAAGTTTCAATGAAGCCTCAACCAAACTCAAACCTCAAACAGACACATCATCGAAGAAGGGGGCAGGGGCAGCGGCAGTATATGTAATCCAATTGTGTGAATGGTGGCAGTGGCAGTGGCAGTATAACCCGCTAAGAGCCAACGAGAGTGAGGGCTAGTAATGCTATTCGGCCCCACTCAATGTGACCCAATGAAAAAGTTGGTTCCTGCATGTCTTCCACATGGTGGATTGCCCCCACGCTTCTCATTGCTCATCCACCCCCTCCTCTCTCTCTCTCTCTCTTTCTTTCTTTCTTTCTTTCTTTTATCTTTACACAACCAACAGCGATAAGACTAATACTTGTTTATATAATAATAATAATAATAATAATATATTTGAAGATATTATAAGGTTATTAAATCAAATTGATTATATTATAAAATAATATTAGGCATTGTGGTCCATATGGAGACAGCACGTGTGATGTCACATGCCGGTGAGAAAGGGTGCAGAAGGCGGTCAGCCTCACCCCTCATCAGCCATCCAACCTGCGTAACTAAATTTCCAAAGTAGTTTTGTTGGCCAATTATTTAAACTCAATTTCGTCGTTTGTGAATTTTATTGTCACGTCATTTTAATAAGATATATATTTTTTTATAAATGTATGTGAGAATTTCAGTTTTATATTATTAGTAATAATTTTGTACAAAAAATAAAATATTCTTAAATAAAAAAACCTATTAAACTGGTTAATAGTTAATATAGGTATAAACCTTATATTAAGTGGTACTATTCTTCATTCCGAAATGAATTTGCTCTCATATCATATAAAATTAAGGGTAATTAATTGATAATAACTTTTATGTAGACTCGAACTTCAATTTTAGATTTAGAGTCACTTTAAATATTAAAAAAAATCGAATTAACACGATCTAATTAAATTTAAACTTAAGTAGGATAGGTTTTAGCTTCAAAATTTCTATAATTCAAAACCTATAATATACAACATATTAAAATTTATTAAACATATATCAACATAAACATCAAACTCTATTACTTAAATAACATTTTTATTTTCCATAAATAACTTTGCCTTTGATTTTTGGGGTGAGAATATCGGCACAAGGCCAAAACAAAAATGCTTAGGGAATAGGCACTACAATAAAAATGATTTGTTGAGACATATTTTTTAGGGCATTTTTTAGAAAGTGTCCTCTAAGATATCATTTTAAGGCACAATTTTAAAAAGTACCCCAATACAATAACTTTAATAAGGCACAACAATCAAGTGTTCTATAAAATACCATTTTAAGGGACAATTTAAAGAAATGCCCCAATAAAATAATTCTAATGAGACATGATAATGAAATACCCTAATAGACAAATATAAGTGTCTTAATAGATAAATCTAATAAGGCAGAATTTTTTAAATACCCTATTAAAATAATTCTAACAAGACACTCTGATGAAGTGCCATAATAGACAAATTTTAAGTGCCCCAATAAAATAATTCTAATGAAATTTAGATATACTATAAAATAAACATAGACGCATATATTCATAAGATGATGTGTAGATTAGATGGTCACACATGTGCAAGAAGAAGAAAATATTCAAGGTTCGAGCTGAGGGAGAAATAAGTTAAAGTTAAGAGAAGACCTTGTGAGGGATATGAAAAATAAATTTATAGTAATTTTTGAGGCATTTTTAAGTGTTGCAACAAACTTAAATTTATAATTATTTTTTAGGCATTTGTAAGTGCCTCAATACTTTTTTGGGGCACCATTACGTGGGGCATTATTATTAGTGCCCTAATAGTTAAAATGCCCCAATAAACTATCTATTAAGACATTTTTAAATGTCTCTTAATTCAAAATTTGTTGTAGTGAGGGATCCATTTATCTTGCCCTTGGAGAAGATCTGGTCCTAGTTTGAGCTCTTCCTTACCCTAATTAAGGTCAAATTTTGGGGTTTATATATGATTTGCAAATCATATATAAAAAATATAATTGAAAAAAAGGTCATTGAATGATAAGCCTGTGAAAAAAAATCTATCAAATTTCAATTAAGACTAACATCTCAAAAGAATGAATAAAAGTAGTTGTATATATGCAAATAGTTTAAATACAATAAAAAACATTTTATGATTTCTTTAAGAAAATCTCTTAAATGCTCTCAATAAAATATATACTATAAATTAATATATACTTTATGGGAGTAGCACAAGTGTATAAAAAATATAATTGAAAAACATTTTGTAGTTGTAACTTGATTTCGCATCTTGAGTAAACATTTAAAAGCAACAGTGAGAAATCAAAGGAATCTTGAGTAGACAGGTTCTTTGCGAGATGTTGTGGATCATGTCTTTCCCTTGGACATATATGATTTGCCTTCTTCCAATAGCTGCCACTTTTAGATATGAGTCACCTCTTAAAAGTGGAATTTAAGCACTTGTTTTTGTTTAAGCACTTGTTTGGTGCTATGCTTTTAACAGAAATGATTAAAGTGGAAGAGGCTGTATGTTATTTCCACTATTTGTTGATGATCTGGGTTATGTTCACACTGCAAGATTTCATCAACACTTTTAACTGAAATTATTAAACAGGTATATTAAACCAAGAATATTCAGTATATCCTTAACATTTAAACACTTAAAAATTTTAACATAAATGTTTTCATATAAGGCATGATTCAAAATGGTCATAGCTTTGATATTTAAATGAAAAATAGTTATTGTCATGCTCATTTCATTTCAATTTTTGATTTTTTAAAAAAAATCTATTTTTTATAATACTCCATAATTTATAGAATCAATGAATATATCATATAAGCACAAATCTTTTTCTTTCATTGATTATAAAATCCGCCATCAAAATAAGGTGGTATATCTATGGGATTGATATCCCTCCTCCTTAAACCATTGAAGCTTTTGGTATATCTATATGATTCGATCTGTCTTTATACATTTTATTTTATATTTTTTTCTACCATTTTTTATAATGTATTTATTTTTGTTAAGCTTGTATTGTCCACGTGCTAATGTAATGCTTAATAGCTTAGCAACTTCAACCATAAAACCAAAAATGGTTTTGTAATTCAGCCTGTTGTAAGTGGGCCGAGTATGCATGGCCCAAATTCGACTCGTACCAAATTCATAAAACTCGACTCCACTTACACTACAACAAGATTAGCTGCATGGGATCCGGACCCGTCAAACCCGTTATTACAATGGGATGGGTTCGGACAAACCAGTTGGCATAAAAGAATGGCCAGACCACTCTCAGCTTCGAGGCCCATACCGAAGCCGAAGGGCCTTCTCTCTCATTTCCCGGCCTTTCAGAATTCAGATTGCAAGTTTGGAATGCATTTTCTCCCTTGACGCGCGAATCGGCATTCGACGAAACCGTACCTTGCCAAATCGCGAAGGTTTCGGGACTTTGTTATTCTCTACGCCAGAACCCTAGATTGCCTTTTGATTTCTCCCTGGACGCTGACAACTAGGTGAGCCTGACTCCTCTCTCCCTCCTCCAAGACATAAACTAGGGGTTTCTGATCTCATGATGAGGCTGTTTGGCTCATTGATTTTTTTCATAGCTTAAAAGCTGTTTAGCTTTCAAGTTAAAAGTTAGATAGTGTTTAAGTTAATAATGTGTTTAGATAAATATACTTTTTAAGTTATCAATTAATATTTATGTGTTTGATTTGAAAGAGCAGATAAGCTATTAAAACTTGACAAAAAGATCAAAATAGACATAATGTTAAATGATATAAAATTTTATTATTAAATGTGAACAATTATACATAATTATTAAAAATATATTAATATAATATTACCATATATATATTATATATGTTATATATAATAATAATATATATTATTTGTGTTATATATATATATATACATTGCATGCAACGAGAAGAACAGCGACGAAGCGAGAAGGAGGCGACCCACAAGGCGACAACAACGATGAATCTGGAGAAAGAGGAGGATCGGGAAGCAGCGGTCGAGATGGGCTACGGAGACAGCGATAATGGAGGAGGGTCGATCAACGGCGCTGGAACTAGATGCTGCGATGGCGCGACCCACCAACACGAGGTTGCTTGCGGCGGCTCAGCTAGACGATAGCGACGACAATTATGAGGAGGGGCGACGACGACAGTGCAGTAATGGCAGACCTTCTAGAGAAGATGGGAGAAGATGATGGGAGAAAGAGTTTCGAGGAAGAGGGGAAGAAGATACAATGGTAACAAATGGCAAAATGGTATTTTTCTCGGTCAACTCTCTAGCTTTTTTTTCCAAAGTTGGGGGCACCAACTTTTGGCCAACGTTGTTAAAACAGTTGATAAGCTATACAACGTTAAAACTGTTAATGCTTGTCAAACACTTCATCATAGAAAGCTGTATAGCTTTAAAGTTGCTTATGCAGCTTATACGCAGTCAAACCGTTAAGCCAAACAGCCTCTAAGAATCTCATCATTAGGCTTGTCTTCTCAGCTTTGGTTTCTGATTGTCCTGCCGTTGATACTATTTTGGGAGGAAGCTGTGAAGAATCGGTGGGAAGCTAATGTGGTTCATTTGATCTGGGATCGATAACATCGAGGTATGTGTTTAGCCCTCTAATTGCTTTTTGTAGGACTGAAGCTGTGTTTCTTGTTGGTTTTTGGTGGGTTGGGGCAATATGCAGCTGAGTTTCAGCGCATTAGTGTCTTTTCCTTGTTCGTTGTTTTGGTAATCTGAATTGTATGCTCTATTCTTTGATTATTTAATAAGTTCCCGTTTAGGTTTGATGGAGGGGCCTCCGACTCATTTGTGGCAACCTGTTGTTTTTCTTCATAGTTAAGATAAATAGAACTCTGTTTCCTGACTTATTTTCAGATCTTCCTTGTTAGCTTGAATCCCAAAAAATAATTTCAAACTGACGAATTAAAATTCGAGTAATCAAAAGCGAAAACTACCAAAAAGAATTATATCAAAAAGTATATATAACTTTGAAGTTTAAATAGGGTAATGCTAAAATATTAACCATGTTGTCTCTCCTGCGAAACCCAAGGCCACAAAAAGGCTCTTGATTATCTGTAATACATATCACTTAATAACGATTATCACACCTGGATTCAAATGAATTAGTCTTACTAATCCTTGTTACTTAAATTTGGACATAAATCCACGTTCTTGTTCTATGTCAACTAGATTCTTGATTTGGGCTGCTTTTGTTCCAAGTTAAAACAATGCATGCAGGTCTGTGCCACATTACATGCTTGAATGCTACTAAGAAATTTTTCCAAAATAACTTCATTTCTTGCTGGAAGTTTACTACAGTCTCTATTTCTGGTACTTCCTTTCTCACTTTTTCTGGAATAGGTGGATGTCAACCTTTTATATTGAGTGAAAAATAGCAATATCCTGGCAGGAGGGTAGGAAAATGCTGTCATGATTCATGAAAGTTCATGTCTGCTGGGCCTGTCTTCACAAGCGCCAGACACTTTTGATTTTAACACCAATACAAGTCGATCGGTTGAGTGGACTATTTACTCTATGGAACTTGAATTTGCTCAAGAGCAGAGAGCAGCACGATTGACACATGATATGTTTAAATGTGCATGCATTTAAGCTTTTACAAGCTTGATGTTGTAGATTTTTTAGGGATATTCTGATCATATATATGTGAAAGTTCAAGTAACTCTAGTTGAGCGAGTCGTTCTACAGGCCAGACAAGTTTACAAACGCAATTACCGAATGGGGGCAAAAGACGAAATTGCCCCCGCCCACTTTGCAAATTTGCAAGCCACCCTGCTCTCTTCTCTCCCATCGCATGGCCGCCGTTGCCCTTGGCTTGCCGCTTGCCGACCGTTATTGTACAGCGAATTTTTTAAATTGTGATATTGAATCATTTGAATTTTTTTAAAAAATGATCAAAATTGAATAAAAAAAGTGATCAAAATTGAATCATTCGAATTTTTTAAATTGTGAAATTGAATGAGCAATTAAACCGAATCTTTTGGTTCAGTTTTTCGAAGAAGTGGGGCTTTTTTTCATGCCTCAAACGTTAAGAAAAATAAAACAAAGGATTTTGAACAAAATTAATTAAGCTTGCAATTATGAATTAATTTAAATTTTAAAAATAAATAAATTAATAATATTGCCAATAAATTGCATCTTAATTCACACATGTTCATCTCTAATCATGTTACACACCTAATTAGAGAAATAAAGTTGGTTGTCATTAACGTTGAGCAAAAAATTCAATTAAACCAAATTAAGTGAACCGTATTAAAATTATTGGTTGGATTTGATTCATTTTGCAGAATGATTCGGTTTGATTAAGTTCCTCACTCCTCCCGAGCAATTGATCTTGACTTGGCCACTAAGGAACGAAAGCGAGGCCATTGGAAGTTCTCACCCGTGCATGCAATCTTGAAGGAGGAATATAATTCAGTTTAGTTTAGTTAATTCAGTTTGACCAAAAATTAATATAATTCAGTTTAGTTAAGTTTTTCAAGTAATTTAGTTTGATTTAATTACTTTATTAAAAAAATTAAAATAACCTAATTGATTAAAATTTAAAAAAACGTTGTCATTTTGACCCAATTAATTGAACATTGCCACCAAATCAAAATTAAAACTGAACCAAATAAATTTAATGAGTTGATATGTACACTAAATTTCTACAAACATCTCCTGAATTCTATTAGATTTGCAAATACAGTGAACATAATTAGACCAAAAAACTTCTAAATTTTACTAAAACTGCAAATACACTCAAAAGGAAAAACAAAACTTTATTTAGGTTCCAATAATGTTATTTTTGGCATCAAAACGTTCTATATATTAAACTATACAAATGTCTTTATTAAAACGTTTGGGTTCTTTTTTTTTTTTACCAAAACTGAAACTACTGTTCTGTAAAAGGTAGCAGGAGGGTGGTGATGGGGAGAGTGGTGCTAATTGGTGGTAGTTGCAGATGAAATGACGAGCAATCCAAGTGCATAAATGGTCCAAGAGACGACCTTAAGACACAACGGGAAAGCAATTGTGATGGCGAAGAAGAAAGCTGTGATCCCTAGAAACACACCAACATGCTCCAGGACTCGAGCTACATTAGTGTACTTGCTAGCAATGTTTATGGCAATGAAGATGGCAAAAAAAATGCAAGCATCAACAACATACACAGCAAGTGAAAATTTACAGTGCATGTCTGTGTTGCAAGCCTGGACAGCCATCTCATAAACTAGCTATTGCGCAAAAGCATGTACATCAGTACATAACTGGCAATGCCATTGATTTAGCAGATTTCAAGCAAGTGACATTATCCAGTGATATTTTGCCGGTTATGTACTCTGATGTACCAAACCATCCTTTTCTTCATGGACATTCCCTCCTCGTAAACTAGCTAGATTTGTCACCTGTCCCCTCTACCTCCTCCCCCTACTAGCTAGCTCCATCAACTTTGAAGTGATCAATGACCATATATAGATGTATTTTATATAGTTGATTGATATATAATATATTTTAGTAATAATAATATAATCTTATTACAATGTGACGTGAATATAAATTTTTATTTTTTTGTATTTTATATATTTGATTGAAATATAAACCTGTTTCACTTAAAACTGTTTTAGGGTTTGTATTATTTATTTTGTTTTGTTCCTCCTCAATTAATTTAAATTTTTTATTTTCTTTTTGCTAAGTTAGAAAACATAGTCTTTTTTTCATTTGCTATCTGCTCATAATTAGTAATTAGGTTATTGTAATTTTTTGTGACCCAAAATGAAACTAACTAAACTGTATTTAAATCTAACCAAATCAATCTAATTTGAACCATTGTATGCACACTTTGACTAACCACTATTATCCTGGGAGGAGTGCTAACTGGCCAGATTAGTTGGAGACATGAATCACCAACAGTGCGAGGGATGTCCTTAAAATAGAAGAAAGAGGCTGCAAGATTTTGACCTTAAAGTATCCGTTTGCATCTGGGTCCTTTTTTTTTCCTAATAGTTAAACTTACTCTTAGGATTTTCAGAAATCCTAATTAGTCTTTAAGAGAGAGAGTATTCAGATTTATAGTTGTAAATTTTATTACATAATAATATTTTTTCTTTGTCGTCCTAACAACTGTAGTTTTTCCATTTTTTAGGTTTTTTATATAAAAATCTCATGTGTTTGAGTATGATTGGATCATCTTGTGTTTGTTTTCATCTTATTTTTTTCTTCAACAAGTGGTATCAGAGTTTTAGTTATCGGTCGTCTAGTACTCAAAAGATATAACAAGCATGATGAAGTTTGATTTTGAAAAGTTCGACAGGAAAATCAATTTTGGTTTGTGACAAATACAAGTCAAAAATATTTTGATTCAATACAAGTTACACAAGTCGTTGAAAGTATAATACACTTTTATATTTTAAATTACCATAACAATACGGGGAGGTAAAGTTCTCAGTTTCGAATTCTAATTTTAATATACATATTACTCAAAATATATCTGTGAACTCAATTTTAAATGCTTCATCCCTTTTTTTAACTCAAATTTAGATGTACTTAAATTATACCATTTCTTTTTAACTAAAAAGAGTCTCCGGAGAGAGATAAAATATGAGAACTTTTATATTCAATAAAAATGTTGGTCTTAGATTTTAAGAAAATAATTTTAGTGAAATTTAACTTTTTCTATTTTTATCTTTTTAGAATAAAAATTAAAAGAGTATTAGTTGGTTTCTTTTATTTTACAATATAAATTATTATCCAATGGCAAAAATATAAATAAAATATAAAAAATAAAAATAAAAATTAGAAGGGTATTGCATCTCCCAAGTTCTGTTGCAGATAAAAGAAATCGAGTGACGTGATCCAAAACCGATTAAATCAAATTAACTAAATCCAACTGATTTAAATTATTGATTTGGTTTGGTTTATTTTGCAAAATAATTCGATTTGGTTAAGTTTTTTAAGTAATTTGGTTCGATGTGATTACTTTGTCCAAAAATTTAAAATAATCAAATCTACCAAAATTTTAAAAATCACTGTCATTTTGACCCAATTAATTGAACATTGCCCCGAATCGAAATTAAAACCAAATCAAATATATTAAATGAGTTGACATACACACTAAATTTTACTAGACCTGCAAATACAATGAATACAAGACCAAACAACTCCTGAATTCTACTAGAATTGCAAATACACTCAAAAGGAAAAATAAAACTTTTTTTTTTCTTTTTTTTTTTATCAAAACTGAAACTTGCTGTTTTGTAAAAGGTCTATCAGCAGTAGGGTGGTGATGGGGAGAGGGGTGCTAATTGGCGATAGTTGCAGATGAAGATGGCGAGCCATGCAAATGCGTAAATGGCCCAAGAGACGACCTTGAGCCACAACGAGATAGCAATTGTGATGGCCAAGAAGAAAGCCGTGATCCCGAGAAACCCACCGACATGCTCCAGGACTCGAGCTACATTAGCGAGCTTGTTAGCAATGTTCTTGGCAACGAAGATGGCAGAAAACGCAAGCACCAACAACATACACAGCAAGTGGAAGCTTACAACGTCTATCTTGCGAGCCTCGACGGCAATCTGTGCCGCGGCCCCCAAGCAGAATCCGATGATAAGCGTCGGCCAATCCAGCTGGCGATTGTTCTTCTTCTGGGGCTGCCGATCATTATTAGCAGTTTGGTTCCCTTCTACTGGCGTAGTTGAAGAATCAGAAACTTGCGGTTGCTCTGGTACGTCAGTCGTCGGCTGCTCAGCTTCGGCTGACAAAGGGAGCTGAAAATCAAGCGAGGGTGGTGGAGTACTAGTTTGCCTTGGTGGGAGGGCCATAGTCGTGAAAGAGATGAAGAAGTGAAAAAATAACGGGAATAGGAAATTAAATACAATTAGGAGCTTCTTTGCTGGCTCTGGTACTACATATGTGTGTGTAGAAAGGGTTGTCCCTGGAAAAAGCAAGTGAGCAATTGCGAGGCCAAAGGAACGAAAGAACAATATTGTGTTTACTGTTCATAAACGCGCTTTCGACAATGTCCAAAAAGTAAGTAAACAATGTCAAAGCGCGTTTATGAACAGTAAAGACAGCATTGTTCTTTCGTTCCTTTCGCCTCTTGCTCACTTACTTTTTCGATAAATTAAAAAGGATGGTTTATGGTAGTTTTTGTTAGTTAAGATATATATTGATAAAAATATTTTTTATTATTTTTATTAAATTTATCTTATAACAAGTCATATAATTTTTTATCTAAAATTATTTAGATAAATTTATGTCAGCTTCCTTTAGATAAATTTGTATTAAACCTTATAGATAAAAAAAAAAAACTCATATATCCCTTAATGTATTTCAAAAAATTTAACAAAAATCTAATAAAAAATTTAAAAATATTCTCTAGTCTTATTTTAACTATTTTATATTTTAGTCTAAAAAATTTTATATTCTTATCTTTATACAATTTTATCTTATTTATTTAAATAAATATTAGTTATATATATATATAATTAATCATGTGTTCACTTGTATATCAATTTTATCTTGCGGGCGGTCTTGGGTTGAAAAAAATGCCAGAAGCCTTGCGGAGATGCCAAAAGCGGCAAACTATGATTGAAATAAGATAAAAGAAATATTTAAAATAAAAGTGTTTTAAAAGTGTTTTTTATTAAATTTATTTGACAATATT
This sequence comes from Diospyros lotus, assembly GCF_014633365.1. Taxonomy (NCBI): domain Eukaryota; kingdom Viridiplantae; phylum Streptophyta; class Magnoliopsida; order Ericales; family Ebenaceae; genus Diospyros; species Diospyros lotus. The sequence continues at coordinate 1,545,592 of NW_026267104.1, forward strand.
TAAAAAATAGTCACCTAATTCTTTATCTGAAATTATTTAGATAAATTTATTTATTTCTCTTCCAAATAAATTTATATTGAACTTTACAGATAAAAAAAAAAAAAAACTCATATGCCCATTAATACATTTCAAAAAATTTAATAAATAATTTAATAAAAATTTAAAATATTTTTTAATTTTATTTAATCATTTTATATTTTGATTCAAAAAAAATTATAATCTTATCTTGATATAATTTTATCTTATTCATTTAAACAAATACTTACTTAGATATATATATATATATGTATAATTAATCATGTGTTCATGCCTATTACAATTAGTTATAATTAATCACGTGTTCATGTCTATTACAATTAGTATACATGTATAATTAATCATGTGTTCATGCCTATTACAATTAGTTATAATTAATCACGTGTTCATGTCTATTACAATTAGTGGCAAACATATATATATATATATAAATAGGTGGAGAAGAAAGACTTTTTGGAAGACTTCTCATTAGCCAACTGGCTTTGGGAGATAATCTATAAAGGGGTGTGGTGGTAAGAAAAATATCTTCACCAACTTAACAATAAAATGTCAAGAATGAAATTTTTGAAAAAAGAGAAATAAAGGAAAATGTTGTGATTAAGTAGCATCTTTATTCTTCGCCTTGCAAAATAATATAATTAAATAATAGAATTAGATGAATTAAATAGAATAAATAAAATAGTCAACAAATGACATATTTGTATTTATCATATAATAAAATTATAAATAATTTGATTTTATACTAATATAAATGCTAATCTCAGACTAAATCACCCTTTCTCATTATTTTTCAAACATGCAGTTTTTCAATACAAACATATAAAAGTTGGACATACACAAAAACCCAAGCCTAACATCTTTATATATATAAAAGTAGAATAATCTGAAAAAAAAAAAAATTTCCCCAAAACTTGTATTAATAATTTGTATTTAGTACTTATTGTATTAATAATTTGCATTTAGTAATTTGCATTAATCATTTAAAATTTTCAATTGTTTTGAAATAATAAATACTAATTACCATTAAATTACATGAGTTATTCAATGCTAATCATGGGTTTTTCAATACATTATTATGTGAATATTAAATATTTAATTAATTCATCAATCAATAAAAAATAAATACTATTTATGAGGAATATGAATAGACACTTAAAGTATTAATTAAGTTACATAAAATTGTTCATTAAATAAAATCTTATCTTTATATAATATAATAATATATAATATATATTATATTAAAATAGAATAGTTTGCAATTTTTTTTTCCCTTAAAAAATCTGCCAAGCTCTTTTGTCTCTAAAATTTATATTAAATTTGCATGAAGTTTATGAGAAATATTAATAGACAACTTGAACTATTAATTAAGTTATAAAAAATTATTCATTTATTTAAAATCTTATCTTTATATTCTTTATTCTATATATATAATATTAAAATAGGATAGTCAGGTAAAGTATTTTGCCAAGTGTCAATCAATGGTGAATTTTTTCTCTAAAAAACTTGTATTAAATCAAAGGTAATGATTAATTAATTATTAATTTTACTTTAATAATTATATTATAGTATTGAAAATGTGATATCTTAACAAATTCATAAAAAAATATTTAAGGTTGTCAAATACTTGGGTTTTTCAATGCTAATTAATATTTAAGATATCACATTTTTAAGATTATAGAAGAAATCAAAATTAATATTTTTAAAGTTTTGTTACTATTGAAAAACTTATTCTTACTCACATTTAAAAATTTTAATTTATATTTATAATATTATAAATTAAAAATAACAAACGTCTTTGAGTGGATATATTATAAATTTTATAATATTTATTTTTAAATAATATAATATAATAAATAAATAATTTTATAAATATTTTATCAAGTGACCTACTTAATGTGTTAATTATTCTTTATCACATTAAATGACGATATATTGAATTAAGAGTATTCTTCATTAACATATTGAATAATAAATAATTAATTAAACTTAAATTTTGATCAAAGATTGAGTATTAAAAGAAAAAAATTGTAATTATCAATTTTGTTAGAATTATTTAAAATAACGAGTTTAATATTTTATTTTTAAATTAAATTCTCCCATCTATCACATGAATTTACCACTAGCTACTACATAAAATAGTGAAGAGGATCTAGTCATAAATAAAATATTTATTTAATATTTTTTATTACAAATTAATTAAATAACGTTCTACACTTTGTATCAAACTACACTTGAATTTAAAATTAATGTACACATTCCACTAATAAATAAATAAATTACTATTAAGAACGGGATTGATGTTATTGTGTGGGACACCCTTCCCACCCCAATGTGGTCCTGGCAAGGATGTTATGACAAGAAAGTCTTATGGTTTAATGTACACAACATTTTGATATCAAAAATAACATTATTGCGACCGACATAAGATTCTGTTTATCTTTTTTAAGTTTAGAATTCGGGAATTATTTGATTTTGTGTTGGAGATTGATGCAACTAATACAATAGTAGCGTGACTGCATTGTGTTGTCTTAAATATTATTTATTTTATTATTAAATTTAAAACTCATAGAAGAGATGTTTTAGTATAAACAAGTTAGAATTCAAAATTAAGTTTCAGTGAAGCCTCAACCAAACTCAAACCTCAAACCTAGTAAAATTCGTAATGAAGGAATCCAAATCTTAAATTTAATAAGTTAGGGCCGCATGCAGATTTTAAACTCATCTAGATGAAACTCTGCCTCAATTGGTCTCCACCCCAAAAGGGAAAGTGGCGTATGTGGGATGAAATGGCGGTGTAAATCATCCACAGAAGAGGGAAGTGGGACTCGCTAAGAGGCAAGGAGAGTGGGGGCTAGTAATGCTACCCTGCGTCACTCAATGCCACTCAATGGAACTCCCTCATCTCTTACTCTTGCCCGCTCTGAAACTCCACTCACTCTTTCAGTCGTCGCTCTCACTCATTTTCAGTCACCGCTCGCTCTCCCTTTCGATCATTTCTCTCTCTTTATTTCAACAGCCCTTGGGTTGGTCCCGCACCGAAACTCTCTCTCTCAAACCTTTTTCTCTTTCTCACACATTCGCTCATGCTTCCCACAATCTCGTTCCTCCCTTCTATTAGTCTGTGCCACAACATCTCCAACATCCTTGTTCTGTCGTCCTCGTTTTGGCCTCGATCTACAAGAATGGTAAGTCTTTATGATTTTAAGCAAAGGTTCATGATATACGTATATACTTATGATTTGAGTTTGGCCGAAAGTTTAAAGTTAGATCTATGGAGATTCGGCCGTTGGATCTTGTTGGTTTTTGAGTATGTGGGTCGATGGAAATAAAGGGTGTCGGGTGGTTATCTCGAATTGCTGGAAACCACAGGCCACAGTGGCCGGTGGCGACTGGCAAAGCATTTAAGATTTAGGTTTGGTTGAAAGTTTAAACTTAGACCTGTGAAAATTTGGTAATTGGATTTTGCTGATTTTTGGGTATGTTGGTCGATGGGGATAAGGGTGTCGAGTGATTGCGTCTAATCGTCGAAAACCAACAACCACGGTGGTCGGTGGCGACTGACAGTGCATTTTTGAATTGTGCCCAAAAAATAAAAATCAAATCTATGAAATTCAACTGTTAAATCTATCACATTTTTGTGTATGTTAACCCCCTGACTTTGTGTTTTTAATGATAGGCTCTGATCATGAGAATCTTTAGTCGACGATAGGGATATGATGATGATTTGGTTGTTGAATTGAAGTGAAAATTAAAAAAAATTGACTTTTTTTTATTGTGTTTTATATGCATATTCAGATGAGAAGGAGTTTGGGTTTCATTCGCAAAGGAGAGGGAGAATTAGGAGTTTGGGGTCTTGCAAAAGAGAGGGAGAAGTAGGCCTATATGATTGAAGTTTCGTAAATTAATGTTTAAATATTATTTTGTAATTATTTTAACTCATGTTGTGAATGTCGATAATTAATTACCAGTTTTTATTGTGATGTTGAAGTTGAATGTTAAGTAGAATATTGGATTTGTGATCTTTTGAATATTGTAAAGGTTAAAATAAAATGATTGACTGAAATTTGAATATTAATAAATTGAATTGGTTTGTATTTGTTTTGAATATTAATAAATTGAATTGGTTTGTATTTGTTTCGTGAATGTTTGAAGTGAAATTATTAAGTTTATCATAGAATTGAATGATAAATATTTATTTTTAATTTTATTTAAATTTAGATATTTATTAATGTGTATATATGTTTTAAATTTATAATCAATAAAATTAAAAAATATTAACTAAATTTAAACTATGTCAATCTTTTTTGATAATAAATTGAAGACTTTAAAATGAAAAGTTTTAATTTTAGTTTTTTTAACTATATTTAGATACATATACAATACAATAAAAAAACAAATTATATTTTACAATTTAAAATAAATTATATTCTTTAATTTTTATTTCAACTGTTTAAATAAAATTTACTCACTAATTTAAATATAATTATATAATTTTAAGTAAAAATATTTGTTTTATCTATTGTTTGTTTCTTTTGCATATAAATAAATTTTAAATATAATTATATAAATGAAATATCAAATATTGTAGTAAATAAATTTTAACACTCGAAAAATAAAGTATAACATTCATATTCTAAATGAGTCTTCAAAAGCCTTGTTAGCAAATTGATATACGAAAAATATTTAAAATGGTAAAAGTAGGGTATTATTTAGGTAGACATATTTTAAATATAGTTAAAAATTTGATCAAAGATTTGATATAAAAAAATATTAAAAAAAATTCAATCAAACATTCAAATATTTTAAAAATTTATTCAACTAATTATTCGACTAATTACTAACAAGATTCAAGAGTCTTTCACTTTTGTCTTTCTAATTTCTTATACTTATGATCAGTCTTCAAAAATTAGATATTCGGTTTTTAAAATAATTTTTTTAATAACTCAATTTAACTATATCAATTCTTTTTCATAAAATATATTTTTAATTTAAAATAATAAAATATTATTTTAAATAATTTTCACATAAACCATCTTAATTCATTATTCATTCTAGCCTCCTTTGTTAATAATGTAAGTGATCTTCTTTAATTTATTAAAATTAATTAATAACAACTTAAAAATCATATTAATAATGAAAAGATAATACAAATAAAATCATATTTAATTTATTTTTAAGATATTAAAATAAATAAATAAAACTGAACAATCTAAAATTATCAAATGATACATTACAATTTTTATTTTTAAAAAATTAAAACATAACATAAAAAAATCAACAAAAAAAAAAATATACAACAAATCATGGCTCTCTTTTAACACCATTTGGTAATCTGTCTCCCTCTGCATTCCCAACAGATGAATTTTGTTCACCGGCCTTGTCACATAAGCTCGATTCTCTCTCTCATTCGCAAACGAGAGCCCAAGCTCTCTTCTTAATATCTGGATGCACACACAACATAATATAAAAACAAATTATAATTTTTTATGACTCAAAACAAATCACGTTCTTTAATTTTCATTTCAACAACAAAATCATCTTCATCATTACCATTAAAAAAATAACATAAGCAAACAATAAAAACTAAAACACAAAAAAAGAAAATATGCAAATATATATTTACACGCAAAACCAACCTAAACCAGTCCCCACCACCAGCAATCGTCGGCGACTACCGCCAGCTAGAGATTGTCACGATTAGAGTCTACCATTAGAAAAACAAGTCAAATGGGGTTAACATACACAAAAGTGGGTCAAATTTAACGGTTAAATTTTAGATTTGATTTTTAATTTTTGGCCACAACTTAAAAAACGCATTGTCAGTCGTCACCAGCCACGGTGGCCGGTTGTTTCTAGCGATCAGAGACAACCACTAGATACCCTTATCCCCATCAACTAACATACCTAAAAAAGCCAATAAGATCCAATAGCCGAATCTTCATAGATCTAAACTTAAGCTTTTTGCCAAACTTAACACCCATGTAAATGCACTACCAGTCGCCACCGGCTATCGTGGCTAGTGGTTTTCGGTGATTAGAGGCAACCATTCGGCACTCTTATCCCCATTGACCAACATATCCAAAAACTAGTAAGATCCAACGACCAAATCTTCATAGATCTAAGCTTAAACTTTTAGTCAAACCCAACACCCGCATATATATGTATATCATTGCTGATAAAACTAAAAAACTTACCTCCTTATAGATCAAGGCCAATGGAGACTACGTCTAAGGAACTTCGGTCGACAATGATCACATAGGCGAGAGAGAGAGTGGGGGGGGGGGAGGGGAAGAAAGATGAGTAGAAGGGAAGCACAGAAAAGAGTGTGTGTGAGATAAGATGAAGGGTATTATGTATTGATGATATACTTGTAATTGTAATAGTGGGTAAATTTGTAATTGTATATTGGGTAACAAAGAGGGTGGCGTAATAGGGGGTCGAATCGCATTACTCTCTCTATATATATATATTATATATTTATATATAACAGGCAAAAAGAAAAGCCCCTAGGAAAAGTCAAGTCCAACTCGAGGGCAAGTGATGGTGTTGATGGCACCAAACCATCAATGGTGTCGATTGTTGCCATTAGCACTATCATTTGCCCCGACCTAGACTTTTCTCAGGAACGTCCATTTCTTTTTATCTATCTATATAAATATAACTAAAAAGCGACGGTCTCTTTCTAGACTAATATTTGTTAATTAAGATATATATATAAAAAAATAAGATATGAAAAATAGTTTAGACAAAAGTATTTTTTATTATTTTTGTTAAATTTATCTAACAATTTTTGAAAAATGAGTTACATGATTTCTTATTTAGAATTGTCCAGATAAATTTATCTCTATCTTTTCTCCAGATAAATTTATATTGGACCTTATAGATAAGAAAAAATAACGTATATGTTTCTCAATGTATTTTAAAAAATTTAATAAATAGTCTGATAAAAATCTTAAAATGTTTCTCAATCTTATTTTGACCATTCTATAATTTGGTTTGAAAAGTATTTTAAACTTATCTTGATACAATCTTATGTTACTTATCTTAATAAACGTTATATATATATATATATATATATTTAAAGAGGATGGAAGAGTGAGACTTTTCCGAAAACTTCCCATTAGCAAACTGCCTTTGGAAGATAAATCCACAATCCACAAAAGGGTGTGGCCCAAAGACTCATAGAGAAACTATAAACACAGCTAAAGCAAAATAGATTGTCATACTTTCACTATAAATCAATGCCAAGAATCAAATTTATTTAGATATAGAGAAATTTTTGCCACTGAGTAACTGACAATGACATTCAGACATTTCCAAACTCTATGATCATTTATTTAGTTGTAGGAGCCCATCTTTACCATGTAATTAAGGTTAGAAATTAAATTGCAGCAAAGTTGCTTTTAAAAATTTATTAAAAAAAAATAAAGAAGCTAACAACTCTAATTTATGCCTGAAAAGGGAGATCAAAGTCTTTTTACTTTATTTTTGAAACATTCGATTTACTTGATTCTCCCTCAAATTAAAGAGAGGGCAAAGGGATTTACTTGATTCTTCATTAAAAAGAAAGTGAAAAGGGCTGTTTTTATAACTTGAATTCATGGACTAAAAAGGGGAGCAAACTTGCCTTTACCTTGCGGAATTCTCTTTCCTTGACTGGGTTTCTTATGTGCCACACAAACTGCCTATATTTAATGCTCAATTAAACTGACAATGTTATCCAACGCATTCGGCCAAAGTTCATGGATCAAATTAAGAATGACACAAAGTGACGTTGGATAATGACACCTTGAATTTATTTATTAATTATAATATACTGTTGAAACGACAGACAATGCGAGGATTATCTGTTCTTGTCGGTGCATTAGGACCACCCATCCATGCAGACCCTATGATTAAGGATAGGGCGAGATTAGGCTTTGTTAGAATATATGTAGAAATTCAAGTTCCGTGTAATTTCTTAAATTTATAGATTTACACGAGAGAATAGATGAGTTTACTGGAGGACCCAACATTGGTTTAACTCCCTATTGAATATCAATGGATGTCTTCTGAATGCATTGTAACGTTTTTGGTCACCCATTGTCCCAATGCCTGAAACGGCCTCGACCGGACATTGCTCGTGCCCAGATTGTTAGGCCTAATAATACAAAGTCATCTAGCAAGGAGGAGGCGAGTAAGGGTTTGAATAGGAAAGAGAGTAGTAAAACAAATGGTAAAGCACCTGGTAGAAAGGAGGAAGTAGATCCATATTCATGTCATTCAAAGATAGAGTTAGGTTTTACACCTATGTTCGACACCCTTGAGCCGGTTCCTAATAAGCCTATAGAGGTAGGTTTCTTGATGGAGAATAAATTTTGTTCACTGGTTGAAGAAGATACAGATATCTCTTCTCTTGGAGAGATGGCTATCATGTAGGGGAGAGTGTGGAAAGGGAAGGAATGGAATTGGTGTCGTGTAGTGGTATGGAAGTTGAGGAGGAGGGTACTCTGACAAAATAAAGTATGTTAGTTCTGAAGAGATACCGATTAAATTTAAATCCCAAGTTAAGAGATAGAGAAAATAGAGTATGCTAGCTCTGAAGGAATTGGTGCTGTGTAGTGGAATGGAACTGGTGCGTATAGTGGTATGGAGGTTGAAGAGGAGGGTACTCCAACAAAATAGAGTATATTAGCTTTGAAGGGATATCGATTAAGTTTAAATCCCAAGTTAAGAGATAGAGAAAATAGAGTATGCTAGCTCTGAAGAAACTGGTGTCGTTGTAGTGTTATGGAGGTTGAGGAGGAGGGTACTCTGACAAAATAGAGTATGCTAGTTCTGAAGGGATACCGATTAAATTTAAACCCAAGTTAAGAGATAGAGAAAGAAAAAAAAAGAATGAGATGAAAACAGTAAAGGGCTTGGAGATTCAAGATATTTCATGATGTAGGTTGCATCATGCAACATGAGGGGCCTTACTCTGGCTCCCAAGTAATGGAAAATTTGCTATCTCATTGCTCAAAATAAACTATCTCTAGTGGGGCCTTTTATTTTAGAATAAAAATTATTATTTGATCCACAATAATGAAGCCAAATATGCAGGGCATAAGGCCCTCAAAATTGAAAGTCCCTAATTTTAAAATTTTGTAATATATATTATTTTTTAATAATAAATATTTTAAAAAAATAAATACAAAACATGATAAATCTTTTTATCTTCCCTTCTCCATGATTGATCAAGTCATTTATTTATTTCAAAATAGGTTTGAGCAATTTAGAATATATGAAAAAAAATTAAATTTCTATGCAATTTTAAGAAATTAAAATCAATGGATGAAGATATTTTAAAAGAGTATTATTTAAATCTTGAAAACATTCTTAAATTTGATGAACTTTTTAATATAGATGGTTTAGATTTATTTTTAGAATTTACAATGTTAAGAGAAATTTTTCAAAAGAAAAAAAAATAGTTCAATGAAAAATTTTAATTACATCAAAAGAGTTGATTTTTTTCCGAATGCATATATTACTTATAGAATATTGTAAACAATTACAGTACTTCAGTAGCTTCTGTAGAATTTTTTTTTTCAAAATTGAAGTTGATAAAATTATATTTAATATCAACTATGTTGCAGAAAAGATTGAATGGATTAACTATATTATCTATTGAACATGATTTATTAGATAAACTTGATTATAGAGATTTAATCAACAATTTTACATCTCAAAATACAAGAAAATTTAATTTTACATAAACCTGAACATAGTTCAACACATGTTTGTGGAATGAAAAGTTGTTCATTATTGATGAATTTTATCTTTTTAATACTATTAGTTTAATGCTTTGTTAAGAATCAAGAATGTATAGTTTTTTGCTTTCACTGACTTTCTTAGAATTTTAAGAAAAATTTATTTTTATTTTTGTTTATTGTAGTAGGTTGTTTTTTTTTTTTTTTTTTTTATCTTTAAGACATTATATTTTAATTAAAAATTTATTGTTGTTAAGAGATTATTATATTTTGTAATTTATTGAATTTTAACTTTTTTTATTTAATAAAATGATGAAATGTTTGTATAAAAATGTATATTATTTATTTTTTTTATAAAAAAATTAATACTCTTGAGAAGGTCTCGACAATTTTTTTTGCCTAAGGCCCTCAAATTTGTTTAGTCAACTCTGACAATACTTTTATAAAGAAAGTAGTCTGACGTCGTGGAATCGGTGAGTTAGGTTAGGGATGACAATCTATTTTCACACTTGGGATTACGGTTCTTGCATGTTTTCCCTCAGCTCGTGCCCTCGATTTCGATAAATGAGGTAAATTACAGGTGGAGACTTTGTCTCATTACGCAAGACAAAAAATCTGATTCACGACCTATTAATACAAATCCCAATTTATCGTGATTCAACCACTTAACCTATGTCTTGTAGGCAATCTATTTTGACACTTGCACTAACATATTGTTGTTTATATTAATATGTATTATATATTTGTATTAATATGATATATAGTATTTTATATTAAAATATAAAAAACAATTCTAAATATCTTATGAAAATTAATATTAGTCCGTACACAGCATTAGAGGCAGGTAAAATATAACAGAAGAACATTTCTGAGCAACAGCTACTACCCATTGGGAGTTCACTCACCTTCTGTTCTGCCCAAATTTCTTCATTAGATCGTGTCTACATGCTGTGCTACAAATTTGTCTTATGCAAATAATTTACTTATTCAGTGAAAGTCCAATTGTTCAAACTCAACGTATATCCGGTTGCCTCCAAGTAAAGTAAATTAAACCACCTTCTCATGTCTCCTTCCAGAACTCAAAACTTCACTTTTGACTATAATGCCTTTGTCACCATATTACTGAGGTGAATACCACTATATATGATTATCCCAAAAAAATTTGTACTTGTATTTCTTGAAATTAGGTTATCCAACAAATTAATTTCTTCAAGTTTCCAGTCAAAAAATCTGTTTGCTTTTGGTGTCACGGTACTCAAATATTATTTGAATTCTTAAATTTGATATTTATAATCACATTTTGTATTTAATATTTTATATTTCATGTTATATCAATATAAATGCATAATGGAAGAGGATTTATAGTTCTCGTGAACTAAAAAACAGAGGCAAAGTTATTATAAAAAGCAAAACTGTTATTTAAATACTAGAATTTGATATTTATGTTGATATAGGTTTTATAAATTTTAATATTTTGTACGTTGTAGGTTTTGACTCATAAAATTTGACATGATTATATAAATTTTGAACCTAAAACTTATCCTAATAAAGTTTGAGTTTAATTGGATTGTGTTAGTTTTAAAGCTAAAGTTAAGTTCAAGTCTACATAAAAATTGATGAATATTACTAACTCTTATGGTTATTATCATATCAATTACTTTTAATCATAGATGATATGAGAGCAAATTGATTTTGGAATGAAAAAAAATATATCATTTAATATAAAGTTCTATAGGTTGGGGAAGACTTTTTAGTGTTACTTAAAAAATAAAATATTTTTAAGTAAAAAAATATTTCACCTCATGATAAATTATGACATCATCTGTTGGACCAACTGATAGAATGGAAAGCATTATTATTATTATTATTATTATTATTATTATTTATTGAGTAGTTCCAAAAGGTGGGACTCTACTTAACAATTCTCTCCCTCACGTGATATAAAAAAAGTATTCATTTGAGTTACATATTCATATACTAAATAGCCAATTGAACCAATAAAATAAATATCATATTTAGAAAGAGAGAATATATTAGTGGTGTGTTTGGAAGAAACGTGATCATTAAATGAAAATAAATGTCGTATTTAGGACTTTGATCTCCCTCTTCAGGTATAAATATAGAGTTGTTAGCTTCTTTATTTTTTTAATAAATAATTTTTAAAAGCAGCTTTGCTGCAATTTAATTGCTAGCTGTAATTACTTAATAGAGATGGACTCCTACAGCTAAATAAATGAATGATCATAGAGTTTGGAAATGTCTGTGAATGTCATTGTCAGTTACTTAGTGGCAAGAATTTCTCTATAGCTAAATAAATTTGATTCTTGAGATTGATTTATAGCGAAAGTTCGGCCATCCGTTTTGCTTTAGCTATGTTTAGTGTCTTTACGCGTAGCAGTTCACTAATGGGAAGTCTTCAAAAAGTATTTCAACCCCATCCCTCTCTTTAGATATATATATATATATATATATAAATTTAGGTAGGCTTCGTTAAAATAAATAAAATATAATTATATTAATATAAGATTAAAATACTTTTTACATTAAGATATCAAATATTTAAGCTAAGATTAAATTATTTTAAAATTTTTATTAAACTATTAATTAAATTTTTTAAAATGTTTTAAGAGACATGGCGTTATTTTTTTTTATTTGTAAAGGATAACATAAATTTATTTAGAGAGAAGAGAAAGATAAATTTATTTAGATAATTTTAAATAAGAAATTACTAGATTTATTTTTTAAATATTATAATAAATTTAATAAAAATAATATAAAATATTTTTTATATCTCTTTTTTTAATTTATATCTTCATCAACCCACATTAATCAATAAAAATAGACTTTTTCTTTCTAGCTAGCGAGTCCGGATCTCTTTGTGAGTACTCCAGATTCCTTTGGGAGTGCGCCAGGGATTTGGGAGTCCAGATCCCTTTGTGAACGGGACATATAGATTCAATTTGCCCTCCAATTTAACAGAAAACGAGGTAGGTGTTGGAGGGCAAATGAATTTGCCCTCCAATTGGACGGAGGTGACGTGCACCTGCGTTAAAGCAGGTGCACAAAATCGCACTCATATATATAGGGGTCATCTGTTGCCTGCATCGGATACTGTGCTCACGTCAGCCAATATGTTGCCCAACACAAGCCTGCAGGGGCACACCCCCCTCCCGGACAAATTTTCTGTTGCTCGAGCAATAAAAAAATTTCCTTATATTTGCCCACATAAACACAAGCTCTTTGCCCCCTGTCACAGAAAATATATATGGTCAATGTGAGCTAGCTAGCTCGTTGCCCCTAATTGTATTTAATTTCCTAATCTCTTTCACGACAATTGCCCTCCCACCAAGGCAAACTAGTACTCCACCACCCGCGTTTGATCCTCATCTCTCTTTGACATTAATATATATATATATATGTTAAATATATATATACATAGAGAGAAAGAGGGCAAGAGATAGAACGACGACAACGAAAAAGGAAATCAAGGTAATGGTGACGACGTTGGATTAGAGGCAATGACTAATTTGGAACTTGGAGGAGGCAAAAGAGGAGGCAACTGCAATCACGTTGGGTTGGAGGTGGCGGTTGATCTATTGGAGGTAACGATGAAGGAGGCAGCGATGATGACACTGGACTAGAGTGATAGATAACATGTATGGTGGTGTAGGTAAAAAATAAAATTCTTACATGCATCAAATACACGCAACGTATATAATAAACACATACCATATACAGCTTGATTATTTAAGCAACATGTATATTCATCACATGAATAATAATAATTGTATACCTGAAATCCGATAGCAAGCTGGGGTACAGAAACACTTTATATACTGAGACCAAATTCCACCTCACAATATGGTGGCCTTAAGCTGCCCACACCTAACATGTTGTTTGGCATCGTTTCAATCATCTCTTCCCTTGTTAGACCAGAGATTGTCTATATCACTAGCACCCGCATTTCAAAATTCTTGCTTGACTATCACGCTATGAAAATTCACCGGAGAGGAAAACAATATAAGTAGTAGTGAAGTCTCACTTCAAGCGAACCTATTACAGTTGACAATTACCGTGTGCTATAATCATTCTATCACCTAATGTCTTGATTGAGTGAGAGTTGTGAGTGATAAACTCATAAACTCAATAACTATATGTCTGATCTAATTAGAGTGACTAGATAACACCTTAAAAAATACATTTTCTGATAATCAGTCTACCCTATCCAGGGATTGTCTCGTCATACTAACAATAAACCACATAGGACATTCACCCCATCAACGATCGGAACAAGCCGAAGGCACTCTAGAGGCTCGGTGGCCCGCGCTAGAGAGAGAGAGACACCGCTGTTGGTGAGGAGTGTTGGTGGAAAGAGGAGACACACGTCGAAGGTGGAAGGGACAACGTCACTATGAAAAGAGAGAGAAAGAGAGATGGTGGAGAGAGGGAGAATGAGGAAGAACCCAAAGGAGATTCAATGACAAATTGGCAATATTGTTAAGGGATAAAGGGTAATTTTGTCAGAGCAAGTGGCTTCGGTAAGGCTGTCAATAAATTTTGTCGGGCAATGTAAAATTGCTCTTATACTATGTTTACTCGTAGTGGTTCGCCAATGTGAAGTCTTTAAAAAAGTCTTTCTCCTCCATCTTTCTTTAGATATATATAATTAGGTAACATTTGTTAAAATGAGTGAGATAAATTGGATCAAGATAAGATTATAATGCTTTTCGAATCAAAATATGAAATTATCAAGATAAGACTGAAAATATTTTAAAATTTTTATTAGACCGTTTGTTAAATGTTTTGAAATGTATTAAAAAACATGTCTAAGATAAATTTATCTAGAAATGAAAGAGAGATAAATTTATCTTAACAATTTCAAATAAGAAATTACATATGGCTTATTTTTCAAAAGGTTTCCAAATAAATTTAACAAACAATCAAAAATAATTTTGTTTGAAATATTTTTTATATATTATTTTTTATTTATATTTTAATTAATAAATAATATAAAGATCTGTAAAAAAGAACGTCCACATGGAACAAAAAGGGTGCCCATGAAGGTAGACCTTTTGTTCCTACATGTACCCTTTTTTTTCTTGCGATCATTATTCTTGCGTGATTCTCCGTTGCTCGTGTTTTCGATTTTGATAAAAGAGGTCAATTGTAAGTAGAAACCTTACCTTATTACATAAAATAAAAAATCAAATTCATAACTTATTAATACGAATTATAATTTATCGTGGACCAACAACTTAACATATGCCCTAAGAACACATCTACCTTTTTTCTCCTTTTTCTTATTTCCTATCGAGGTAGATCTCTTTTTTCTTTTTTCTTATTTCTTACCATTACCAAGGTAGACCTTTTTTTTTTTCTTCTTTTTTTCTTATTTCTTACCATTAGCAAGGTAGACCTCTTTTTTTTTTATTTCTTATTTCTTATAGGCCTCTTTTTTTTTTTTTTCTACGTGAAAAAGGTAAGGTAGACCTCTTTCTTTTTTTTTTTTTTTTCTTATTTCTTATAGACCTCTTTTTTCTTTTCCACATGAAAAAAGGGTACATGTAGAAAAAAAGGTCTACCTTCGTGGGCAGCCTCCTTGTCCCTTTCACCCACTAGAAAGTGTGGACTGTGGACATTGTAAGCTATATATATATATATACCTAGTTGCTCCTTACCGTATTTAAGTTCCTAATCCTATTATTTTTTCGCTTCATCATCTCTTTCACGACTATGGCTCTCCCACCAACGCAAACTAGTACTCTACCACCCGTGCTCGATCTTCAGCTCTCTTTGCCAGTCGAGGCCGAACAGCCGACAACTGAAGTACCAAGCCCACTGCAAGTTGATGATTGCGAAAGCGCTTCTTCAACTACACCAGCAGGGAAGCAAACTGTTGATGATGATCAGCTGCAGCAGCAGAAGAACAATCGCCAGCTGGATTGGCCGTCGCTTACGATCGGGTTTTGCTTTGCGATCGCGGCTGAGATGGCCGTCCAGGCTCGCAAGATAGACGCTGTAAGCTTTCACTTGCTGTGCATGTTGTTGGTGCTTGGTTTTTCTGCCATGTTCATTGCCATGAACATTGCTAACAAGTACGCTAATGTTGCTTAAGTCCTGGAGCGGGTTGGTGTGTTTCTCGGGAACACTGCTTTCTTCTTGGCCATCACAATTGCTTTCCCGTTGTCTCAAGGTCGTCTCTTGGGCCATTTACGCACTTACACTGCTCGTTATCTTCATCCAGGGCGTTAAGCCATTTATGCCATGGCATTAGGCCCCAAATTAGAAGGCCTCACATTTTAAAAATTTATAATATTTATATATATTTTTTTATTTTTTAATAATTAATATTTTATTAGAAATTAAATATAAAACATTTTAATTTTTTTCTTAACTTCCTTCACCATTTTTCATTTTTTAACGTTGCTGTGGTGTTCCCCGTAAAACCCACTTTCTCTTCCTCATTTTTCCCTCTTCCTCTCTTCTCTCTCTCTCTCTTGTGCACACAGCACAGCCACAGCCACTAGACTCGCACTCATTGCATTGCACACAGTGACACAACACAACTTCGTCTTCATCGACGGCTTCGATGCCGTTATTTGTGGTCCGTGGACGAGCAATAATAGGCTAATAGCAGGCTGTTGGGCGTCACTGGTGACTGGCTAGAAAGTGACGCACGCAATCACTACTGAAGCAACCTCTCGGCTCCCGTCGGTGAGCACTGAGCCCACAACAACAGGCATATCCGTCAGTGAGCATTGCCATTGTTAATAACTAATAAGTGGTTGCTGTTTTGCCGCTTTGGTGTTTATTATTGGTGTTGGGTCTTTTGTATTTAAGTGATTGGTGTTTGTTTATTGGTGTTTATTGTTTGGTCTTTGTACAGTATTGTCAATTTAAGTGATTGTTGGGTCTTTTATTTTATGGGTCTTTTGTTGGGTGTTTACTGTTGGTATTTAAGTGATTGGGTCTTTCATTAAGTGATTGGTGCTGTTAATCTCACTTTTAACTTGGTGTTTGTTGTTAATCTCACTTTAAGTGATTGGCGTTTTTTGTTTATTGGTCTTTTATGAGTCTTTTGGATGTTGATTTTTTGTATAAGTGATTGTTGTTGAAAGTTGGTGTTTATATTAAATTAGTGTTAATCTCACTTTTATTGTCAGTTTTATGGGTCTCACTTTTATTGGTCTTTTATGGGTCTTTGGTGTTTGTTGTTAATCTTATTTCAAGTATTGTTCGTGATTCAATTGGTGCCTATGCTCTGTTCATATTTGTTGTCAATTGGTGTGATACTCGTTTTATTGATGTTTATATTAAATTGTAGTTGATTGAATTTTAATTTTTTTTATTTAATAAAATGATAAAATATTTATTTTAAAAAATATATTATTTTTTTATATATAAAAAAATTAATATTAGAAGACCTCAACAAATCTTTTCACTTAAGGCCCCAGCTCTGTTGTGCCAGCTCTGTCGTGCCAACTCTGTCTTCATCTGCAACTACCCCAAATTAGCACTACTCTTCCCATCACTAGCCTGCTGCTGCTAGCTAGACATAGAGATGGCAAACGAGCCGGCCCGCCACCAAGTGGCCCGCGGGCCAAACGGGCCCGCCCAAATTTTTTTTTTATACCATTTTTGGCCCAGAGGCAGGCGGCATAAGCGAGAGAGGGCGAGGGGCGAGACTGAGAGCGAGGGGCGCGGGCGAGGGTGAGACAGAGGGCGAGAGCGAGGGGCGCGGGCGACGGCAACGGCGAGCGAGGGCGAGAGCGAGGGGCACGGACGAGGGCGAGGGCGAGGGCGAGACGAGGGTAAGGGCGAGGGCGAGGCAGAGAGTGAGAGCGAGGGCGAGAGGCAGGCTGAGGGGGGGTTTGTGGCCGATTAGCGGGCCAGCCCGGCCCGCCACCATTTGGCCCGCAGGGCCGGGCCAAATCGGCATGGCCTTAAATGGGCCAGCAAAATGCTGGCCCTAGCCCGGTCCCGGGCCGAGCCCATTTTGCCATCTCTAGCTAGACATTTGTGTACACATGAAATAAAATACAAAAATAAGTGTATACATGAATTTCCCTCTTATATTTTCTTTTATGACAAATAATTTGTCATGTAAAAAATTATACATGTCTCTCAAATTAATTTTAGATTTTAGATAAAATTACATTTAATTGAATCAATTAGAATAGAATTATCAAAATTAAAATATTTAGATAAATTTGTAAATTTCCAAAAAAAAAATAGATTTTTTTTTTTTTTTTTGGCTATTTGTCCCAACTTTTTGATATTG
The DNA here is from genome assembly GCF_014633365.1 of Diospyros lotus. Classification (NCBI taxonomy): domain Eukaryota; kingdom Viridiplantae; phylum Streptophyta; class Magnoliopsida; order Ericales; family Ebenaceae; genus Diospyros; species Diospyros lotus. The sequence continues at coordinate 1,563,637 of NW_026267104.1, forward strand.
ACAATATGCGTTGCTAGAGTCTCCAACCCTTCATTAAACTGTGAAAGGAAAGAGTTCAAGGGCGGATTTAGGAGGGACAAGCACGGGCTCCAACCCCTCCCCCTGATTTATTAGGCCCCCTAGATTTATTAGGCATGGTTCTGAAATATTAGGCAGCCCGTCCTAGCCTTATTAATGGCTTATGGATCTGGAGTCAGTCCTCTCCCAGATCTATTTCTAGATCCACCCCTGGGGAGTCATGTTTTTTGAGTCACGTTTCTAGGAAAATACAGGAGAAACTAGTTAGTTCACATTGATTATATATAGAGAGTGCGATTTTGTTCACCCCTTCAAAGGGTTGAACTTAACCCTCAGTCCTTTGAGGGTTAAAACTAACAGAGGGGCAGCCAAATAATAAATCAAAGTATTGCTCCTTTGTTAATTTTAACTCTCAAAGAATTGAGGGTTATGCTCGCTCGTTAAAGGGGTGAACAAAATCGCACTCATATATATATATATATATATATCTAAAAATGGCTGGAGGAGACAGGCCTGTTCAAGGAATTAAGGAAAATGCTGTGATAAAGTAGCATCTTTGATTCTTCACCCACCCTGAAAGTACAGCTGGCTTTCCTTGGCTCTGTAGACCGACCTGACCTGCTCAACAAAGCAGCTGCATGCAAGTAAAGTAAACCACCTTTTCATGTCTCCATCCAGAACTCAAACTTCACTCTTGATCATGTCTTCGTCACCATATTACCGAGGTGAATACCACTATGTATGATGTCTTTGTCACCATGTCTTTGATTCTTCTTGGCCATTACAATTGCTTTGCCATTGTCTCAAGGTTGTCTCTTGGGCCATTTACGCACTTGCACTGCTCGTCATCTTCATCTGCAACTACCCCCAATTAGCACCACTCTCCCCATCACCAGCCTACTGCTGCTAGACATTTGTATAGTTTAATATAGAGAATATTTTGGTGCCAAAATTGTTCTGTTTGTCTTTTTTTAAGTGTACTTGCATTTTAAGTGTTCAGAATTGTAATGAAAGCTGCCAAAAATTTTGGCTCAGATTTTAAGTGTTACAGATTTCTTTTTTAAGTGTTGGAAAGTTTCTTGTTCTTTAAAAACCTAAACTCAAATTGACCCTAAATCTATGCTCAAATTGCGGTTGACACAAATGGTAAGGCATGCAGAGCTTAAACTAGGACCAGATCTTTGGCCTTGTGCTGAGATTCTCACCCGAAATAAATAATCAGACTGAAAAAATATAAATAAATAAAAATTAAAATTAAAAGAGTATTGTATATTTCTATTAATATAATACATAGTATAATATATTATAGTAAATTATATATACATAATAATAATTTACTATGTATTATATCAGCAGACGCTTGAGAATCAATACCAAGATCCAAGAAGGTGGATGCGAATTGAACCAGCCAACAAAGCGAAAGAATAAAGCTTCTGTACTAACTTAAACAATGGAATGTAAAGAAAAAGAGATAATCTTCGTCATTTTGAGTCATAACCCAACCTTTAACCAGGGCCGGCCTGGGCATAGGCTGCCTAGGCAGCAGCCTAGGGCCATGCCCATTTTCAGTCAGGAGAGGGGCTCATGCCCATTTTAATTTTCAAATTTTAAATTAATTAACAAAATAAAATTAATTAAAAATAATAATTTTAAAAATAAAAGAGATGTTAGGAGCCATGACTATTTTAAACCATTGTAAATTTTTAATTAATTTCAATCTCTCATATTTCTTTTATCAATAATTAATCCCATAAGTATCAATATAATTTTTAATTAATCTCAATTTCTCACATTTCTTTATTAATAATTAATTTCATTCCTATGCGTCTAGTAATAGCACTCATCCCCTCACAACTATTCCATGCATTTTTAATTAATCTCAATCTCCACCTTATATGATTATATCACAATTATTTTCATGCATCTGGCAGTAGTCACGACCTCATCGTCTTCCTTAGTTCCACTCCTTCTCAATTTTTTATCCATCCATTATCACTGCATCTGTCATCAATTTGCACAAGTGTAAGTCCTCAATCTAATTGATTTCATAATTATGCATTCTCTTTTGTGATTCTATTTTCGTCCTCATCATTCCGTTGTGTGAATTATCAATTATGTCTTTTAATTTTTTTTATTAGCCCTTAAATTACTAATTAATTTTGTGTTTATATTTCAATATTTGTGATCTCTCTCCTATAAGTAAATTTATACTAATGGATTGACGATTATATCTATTGAAAAACATATGTTAGAACAAATTAATTATAATAATTTAATTATTAATTTTTCATCTAAAACTACTAAAAAAATAAATTTAAAGTGAAATATTGTGAATTTTATATAATAATTTTTTATTTATATTAATTTTATTTTTAAATATAATCGTAAAGTGCCCTATAAAAAATTTAACTTAGTATCCCTACAATTTCAGGGCCGACCCTGCCTTTAACTACTGGATTTCCCCGGCTCTGGTCTGGAGACTCTGGGGATCACTCATGTTTCCGTCCAGAATGTTGGCTTCACTCGTGATAATGTCTTTCTCAAAAATAAATTACAATTAAATTATCAACACACAAAGGAGTATAAAATATTTGAGTAAAAAATTTAAATTAGAAAAAATCACCAACACAAACAAAATATCAGTACGGTAATATTAGTATTATAATAATAGTGATATACCTGTATTAATTTTAGGATATTAAATTTTTATTTATAAAATTTATTATACCTATATCAATCTATAAATATCAAATTTTAAGGTTCCGTTTTCTTTACTATTTTCAAGTTATTTTTAATTTTTAATTTTTTAAAATAATAAAAATACATTTTTTTTGTTGTTTTTAAAAATGCATTTTTAAAAATAAAAAAAAATTTGTAAAGAAAATTCAAAACAACAAAAAATTGTTTTGATTGTTTTCATTCAAAACAAACTCTAAACTCAAAACATATTTATTTATTTATATTTTATTATTATAATAAAAAAATATTACAAAATTTATTAATTTTAAAAAATATATTTTTTAATAATATATTAACATTAAATATTTATAATTTACTAAATAATCAAATTTATTAAATAAAATATCATTAAAATTTTATTTTCAAAATTTTAAAGAGAATGCGTTTTCTAATTTTTTATTTTGAGAAAATATTTTTTAAAATGATAAAGAGAATATGCTTTTAATTTTTTAAATATAGACTATTAAAATAAAAAATTAAAAAATAAATTTAAAACTCAAAATTAAAAAATAAAGAAAACGCAAAGTATTTCACTATATCTTTCAATCTACACGTTTTGGGACTATTTTCTTTGGTCGCTGCGACAACATGGGCACAGATTTAGGGTCCACCGGACAGTTTGAAGTGGGTTTGGACGGGTGCGGCAATCAAGCGGACGCCAAGCATAACGATTGCCAACTCGGCCCGGTTCTTGGATTTGACAGTTTGAGGGGAATGAGGTGAGTCTATCTAACTTGAGATTTAGTTTGATTCCTAAAAACTGTTTTATAAATATTTAAATCAAAGTAAATTAAAATTATAAAATAATTGAAAATAAAAAAATGTTGTCTAATATATTATTTTTAATTATTTTATAAAAAATAAAATTTAATATTAAAATACATGATTTTCAAAACAACACATCATCATTATAATGATAAAATTATATTAAACATTTCAACTATTGTATTATATAAGGTACGTCAGTACTGACTGGAACACAAGGCTAGCTGAAAAATCTCCTTAAATCTACTAGCTAGAACGTAGTTCTCAATCCCTTTAAAAATAGTTGTCTCCTTATGCTGATTAGAATTTTGTGAGAAATGAATTTAGTAGGTAAATCATTTCAGTCGGTTGATATCGTTTCGACATGATGACTATTTCTACTGGGTGGGGTTCTAGTATTCTCATCTCTCTCTGAAAAAAAGTCTCCTAGTATTCTCATCTCTCTCTGAAAAAAAGTCTCCTAGTATTCTCATCTCTCTCTGTCTCATAAATTGATATCGTTTGGGCATGATGGCTATATTCTACTGGGTGGGGTTGTGGTCCTATCATGGCTATATTCTATTGGGTGGGGTTGTGGTCCTATCAGTATCTTTTCCAATGTAGCTTTGTTGGGCCAATTCTTTAAAATAAATTTCGCTATTTGTGAATTTTATTGTCACGTTATTTTAATAAGATATTTTTTTTATAAATGTATGTGAGAATTTCAGTTTTATATCATTAGTAATAATTTTGAACAAAAAATAAAATATTCTTAAATAAAAAAACCCTATTAAACTGGTTAATAATTAATTCAATTACAAAAAAAAAAAAATCAAATTAACACGCTCCAATTAAATTCAAATTTGATTAGGATTGGTATAATTCAAAACCTATAACATACAAAATATTAAAATTTATTAAACATATATCAACATAAACATCAAACTCTATTACTTAAATAACATTTTTATTTTCCATAAATAACTTTGCCTTTCATTTGTGGGGTGAGAATATCGGCACAAGGCCAAAACAAAAATGCTTAGGGAATGGGATCTGGTCCTAGTTTGGGCTCTTCCTTACCCTAATTAAGGTCAAATTTTGGGGCTTATGATTTGGTTTTAACGATGTTAAAAATGTTATTGAAATGATAAGTCCATCAAAAAAAAAAAAATCTATCAAATTTCAATTAAGTTACATGACGGTATTTCATGTCGTTTCTCAAAAGAATTATTGCCTGAAACACCAAACTATTATTTAGGTGACCATACGACAAAAATACTTCACTTTATATAATTTTGTCATGCATTATAGTCCAGAATCATTGCATGAAACACCAAACTATTATTTAGGTGATCATACGAAAAAAACACTTCACTTTATATAATTTTGTCATGCATTATAGTTCTTGATGTGATATTGTAGAAGTCGACCTCTTGGCCAATTTTGACTGTGACACCATGAAAGATTCTTTGGGAGATGTTGGGGGTATGTCTTTCCCTTGGATAGATATGATTTACCTTTTCTTCCAATAGCTACCACTTTTAGATTCATTGAATGACAATACTTTTTTTTCTGTCTTTTTCAAAACTATCATTCTTTGGGAAATGTTGTGGGTATGTCATTTTTTTTTTGGTCATTGGAGGTTAGTATGATAATTATTAATTAGTTTATTACCCTTAGATATTTACACCATTTTAAGTCCGCAATATGATTTCCTTTTTATATGTAAATTTTATGCAATGTAGTCTAATTTACAGCAATAATGATTTTCTTATAAAAAGAATTATAAATTTGTGACTTTAATTAAGAAATGTCTTTTCTGTTTGTGTACAGATTTTTTTTTTTTTAAAAAAAGAAAGAGTTTTCATGTGAAATTTTTTTACAACACTCGGATTGAGTATCATGAAACTCATTTTATAAAAATGGTTTGTTGGAAGTTGCTAAAAATTCATCATTATTTTTAAAAACTTTCAACTCTTTTGTCAGTGAATACAGTTGATTTTGAAAATTTTTGTTTTTCAAAGAAATATTTTCAAATTTAGCATTCAGCCCGCTAACTGAAAGCATTTAGCAATGATTTATATAATTAAAAGTGAATCATGGGTTTCAATAACATCATTTAATTAATACACCATCTTCATTCATGTTCACTATCAAAATAATTAAGAACTAAAGTGGAAGTAGACTTTACCTCATCTTCTTCACTTTTCTTTGAGCACTTGTTTTTGTTTAAGCACTTGTTTGGTGCTATATATGCTTTTAACAGAAATTATTAAAGTGGAAGAGCTGTATGTTATTTCCACTATTGGTTAATGATTTGGGTCATGTTAATTCACGCTGCAAGATTTCATCCACACTTTTAACATAAATTATTAAAGAGGTATATTAAACCAAGAATATTATTCAATATATACCCTTAATATTTTATATAACACTTAAAAATTTTAACATAAATATTTTTATATCAGGCATGATTCAAAATGGTCATAGCTTTGATATTTAAAAGAAAATAGTTATTGTCATGCTCATTTCATTCCAATTTTGATTTTTAAACAAACCCATTTTTTTGTAATACTTCGTAATTTATATAATCAATGGATATTATATAAGCAAAAATATTTTTCTTTTATTGATTATAAAATCCACCATCGAAATAAGATGGTATATCTATGGGATATCCCTCATTAAATATTGAAACTTTTGATATATCTATTTGATTCCATCTGTCTTTGTACATTTTATTGTATATTTTCTTATATCATTTTTCATAACGTATTGATTTTTGTTAAGCTTGTATTGTCCACATGCTAATGTCTTGCTTAATTGCTTAGGGTATGTTTTCTTTGTTTGTTTTTGGATTGTTGTATTTTTTCAGTTTTTCAAAACACCCAAAATACGTATATTTATCCATTCTCAAAAATACATTTCCTAAACACACACACAAAAAAAAATTTACACACAAAACTCAAAACACCAAAAATACGTTTTAGTCATTTTCAACCAGAACACACTATTAAAACTCAAAACACGAAAAACGTCCATGCCTTTTCTGTAACCTCTTTTCTCTTTTATTATTTTCTCCTCTTCTAGAGAACACTATCGTCGTCAACTAGCAACTGAGATAGCCCCTCCTCCAACTACAATGGTCGTTCATCCTCCACACCTATCACAACCATCACTACCTGCCACGCCTAGATTAGCCATGATGACCTCCATCGTCGATCGTTTCTTCCTTCTGACTTTTTGCCTGTCTACCATTTTCTCCCTCCACGCCTAAGTCCAAATTGAATATGTAATATAGTTTTTTATTAAATTTTTTTAATGATATTTTTAATATTTAATATTTATGTTGTAGGTAATCTAAATCTCAAAGTTGATGTCAAATTTTAATTTGTAGGTAAAAAAAAAATTACCATGAAATTAATAGTTGAGTTAAATTAAAAATAGTTTTAGAAAACACTATGTAATTTTAATGTATTATATATGGTTAGATTATTAATTATCTCTTGTATTATATTTTAAATTCTTTGAATTAAATTTATAATTTATTAATAAATATTTATAATTTTAAATCAAATTTGTTGAATAAAAAATTATAAAAAAATTCTCAAAATTTCAAAATAAACACGTTTTTCAATTTTTTATTTTTGAAAAATAATTTTTTAAAATAATAAAAATAACGTATTTTTAATAATTTTAAAATAAACACTCAAAATATAAAAATAAAAATAAATTTAAAACTCAAAACTAAAAACTACGAACCAAAAAAAAACACCACCTTACATCTTCAATCATAAAACCAAAAACGGTTTTGTACTTCACCCTCTTATAAGTGGGCCGGGTATGGCCCAAATTCATAAAATTTGACTCCACTTATACTACAGAGAGATTAGCTGCATGGGATCCAGACCCGTCAAACTCGTTATTACAATGTGATGGGTTCGGACAAACCAGATGACATAAAAGAATGGCCAGACCACTTAGCTATCGTTTCGCGGTTCTCTCAGTTTCGAGGTCCATACCGAAGCCGAAGGGCCTTCTCTCTCAGTTACCGGCCTTTCAGGGGTTTCAGAATTCAGATTGCAGTTTGGAATGCATTTTCTCGCTGGACGCAAATCGGCGTTCGACGAAACCGTAGCTTGCCAAATCGCGATTGTTTCGGGACTTTGTTATTCTCTACGCCAAAACCCTAGATTGCGTTTTGATTTCTCCTTGCACGCAAACGACAAGGTGAGGCTGACTCCTCTCTCTCCCCTGCAAGACAAAAACTAGGGTTTCTGATTTCATTAAGAATCTCATCATTAGGCTTGTCTTCTCAGCTTCGGTTTCTGATTGTCCTGCCGTTGATACTATTTTCGGTGGAAGCTGTGAAGAATCGGAGGGAAGCTAGTGTGGTTCATTTGATGTGGGATCGATAATATCGAGGTATGTCTTTAGCCCTCTACTTGCCTTTTGGAGGACTGAAGGTGTGTTTCTTGTTGGTTTTGGTGGGTTGGGGCAATATCCAGCTGAGTTTCAGGGCATTAGTGTCTTTTCCTTGTTCGTTGTTGTGGGAATCTGAATTGAATGCTCTATTCTTTGATTATTTAATATGTTCCCTGCTTTTGGGTTTGATGGAGGGGCCTCCGACTCATTTGTGGCAACCTGTTGTTTTTCTTCATAGTTAAGATAAACAGAACTCTGTTTCCTGACTTCTTTTTCAGATCTTCCTTGTTAGCTTGAATCACAAAAATTAATTTCAAACTGATGAATTAAAATTCGAGTAATCAAAAGCGAAAATTACCAAAGACAATTATATCAAAAAGTATTAACTTTGAAGTTTAAATAGGGTCCTGCTAAAATATTAACCATGTTGTCTCTCATGCGAAACCCAAGGCCACAAAAACGCTCCTGCATATCTGTAATACATAGCACTTAATATAACGATAATCACACCTGGATGCAAATGAATTAGTCTTACTAATCCTTGTTGCTTAAATTTGAACATAAAATGCACGTTCTAGTTCTATGACAACTAGATACTTGATTTGGGCTGCTTTTGATAGTTTGGTCATTTGGCCCCCTCAACTTTAAGTTAGATCTATTATGTCCTTCAACTTTTAATTTTGTAATAATTGTGCCCTTAATTTCTGATTTTGTAACAATCATATACTTTTTGGTCCAGTCAGCATAGTGCATGAAGTCATGCGTAGTTGAGGAAGATGCAATGGCTAAAATTTTCAACATTTTCTTCCTCTTCATCGTGCCGTTGACCTCTCACCTTGCCGCTGACAACTTCTTGGCTTCTTCACCGCTGTTGACTGACCCCTCACCTTCCTCTTTGCCGACCTACCTTTCTCGTACCTCGCTGCCGCCAATGAGCTCTTGATTTTCTCACCATCGCCGATTGACCCCTCGCTTTTCTTTCCGCCAATTGACCTTTCCCTACCTCACCGTCGTCAACGACCTCTTGCCTTCCTCACTGTCTCCGACTAACCCCTCGCATTTTCCTCTATTGACCGACCTCTCCCTTACCTTGCTGCCGACTGACCTCCCGCCTTCCTCTTTACCGACCAACCCTATTTGAGACTGAATTGACCATGACAGTAGCTCAGCCTAGTTTGTATTTGTGAATCGACGATGACACTGGGTATATTTGAAAACGGTACAATGTGACGTGAATATAAAATGGCATGCTTCACTTAAAACTGTTTTGAGGTTTGCATTATTTATTTTGTTTTGTTTCGCCTCAATTAGTTTAAATTTGTCTCTTTTTTTTTTTGCTAAGTTAGAAAATCTACTCTTTTTTGCTATCTGCTCATAATTAGTAATTAGGTTTTTGTAATTTCTTGTGACCCAAAATGAAACTTACTAAACTGTATTTAAATCCTACCAAATCAGTCTAATTTGAATCATATTATGCACACTTTGACTAACCACTATTATCCTGAGAAGAGTGCTAACTGGCCGAATTGGTTGGAGACGAAAATTACCAGCAATTGGAGGGATGGCCTTAGAATGGAAGAAAGAGTCTGGAAATTTCCAGTCAAAGTATCTGTTTGCTTTTCGTGTTATGGTACTCAAATATTATTTGGAAGTTTTTAGATAAAAGTTGATATGTTGTTCAAGTCTACATAAAAGCTGATCTAACTTGGCAGATGAATACTATTAACTCTTATTGTTATTATCCATCAATTACCTTTAATCCTAGATGATATGAGAGCAAATTGATTTTGGGATGAGAAAAAATATCATTTAATATAAGATTACTACTTACTAAATATTGACTAGTTTAATAGGGTTTTTTATTACCTAAAAATATTTTATAGTTTATACAAAATCTTATTTGTACAAAATTATTAGCAACGATATTAGGCTTCGTTTATTTGGAAGAAAATACTTTTCCTATTTTTTGGTGTTTAGGACTAGAAAAATAAGAAAGTTAACTAAAAGTATTTTTTAGTCAACAGAAAAGCAACTGATAAAATGGTCCATTCTTTCGGAAAATAACTTTTCATCTATAAAAGGAAAAATCATTTCTCACAAACCCTATCTCCACCTTTGCCTCTCTTCGTCGATGACCAGCGACAGTTTCGTCCCATTCTGTCTGTCCCTGTTGGTGACCATTTCACCTCTCCCTCGATAACTCAACATTCGCACCTGTTTTGCCTCAAAATCATATTTTTTTGAAACATCCACACTTGCTCGGTCTCTCTTTGACAAAAATTTTTTTTATCGAAATTAAGAACATGTGCGATGAGAGATCGCATAAAGATGGTAATCCCAATAATATCGTTTAATGGGACGAGAACAGCCATTACATCAATTGATATTATTATATTACCGTGGTTTGAGGGCTGGACTGGGCTGGATCACAAAAAATAAACTTGACGATTGTGTGTGTGACTTTGCGAAGGGAGAATTGCTTGCACATGCTCGCTGGGAAGACCGTTTTGTGCTACCTAATTGATATTGTTATTATTATTATTATTATTATTATTATTATTATTATTCTACTGGTGTAATAATAATAATGTCAATTGACGTGACGGGCTATATGCTATATTCTACTGGGGTCGACGGAGCAGACAAAGTTTGTTGCTTTCTTGACCGGAATCGTGGTCCCATGACTCCCATCAGTATCTTCCCCCAAGCTAGTTTTGTTGGCCTTAATTATTTAAACTAATTTTTTTTATTGTCGCGTTATTTTAATAAGATATATTTTTTATAAATGTATGCGAGAATTTCAGTTTTATATCATTGGTAATAATTTTGTACGAGTAATAAAATATTTTTAGGCAAAAAAAAATCCTATTAAACTAGTCAATATTTAATAATATAGGTAGGAACCTTATATTAAATGGTATTTCTCATATTTTCCAATTGAGTTTGCCGTCATATTATGTAGGATTAAGGGTAATTGATTGATAATAACTTTAACGTAAATTCCAACCTAAATTTTAGATTCAGAATCAATTCAATTACAAAAGAAAATCAAATTAACACTATCCAATTAAATTCAAACTTGATTAGGATATATAGGTTTTAGCTTCAAAACTTATATAATTCAAAACCTATAACATACCAAATATTAAAATTTGTTAAACCTACATCAACATAAATATCAAAACTCTATTGTTTAATAACATTTTTATTTTCTATAATTAACTTTGCCTTTCCTTAATTATTTCGGGTGAGAATCTAGGCACAAGGCCAAAACAAAATTGCTTATGGAATAGGGATCCATTTATCTTCCCTCTGGACAAGATCTGGGCCTAGTTTAAGCTCTTCCTTAACCTTTCTGTCAACCGCAATTTGAGCATAGATTTAAGGTCAAATTTTGGGGTTTATGATTTGGTTTGATGATGGGACTTTGTTGTTGGATTACAATAATAATTAATATTTATTTTGGGATAATTCAGCAAACAGTCGGTATGGTTAGGCGTAGGTGTAGGTACAAGGGTTTGTTCGGGAAACGCCAGTGCAGCTAGAAAAGGTGTTCGATCCGCTATCCAAGAAATTATAGAAATATTCCCGATTGGGTTGCTCTGTAAGAGTGGTCTACCAAGCAAAAGGCAATTAGAAGACATGCGAGAATTCTTCTTGTGTGGCCCTTTGATGCTTAAATCAAATATTGATATAGTCATACACTATATGTAGTTGGTGGTCCAGTTATGTGAAATTTTTCCTGAAAGGTTAGAAAAAAAAAATCCTTGAAAATGAAGGATCAGGGAGATATGTATAATCTTTGGTCAATATCTGAGACACGTGGCATGCACACACAAGTGAGGCACAACTTTTCAAGATGTAATTCTCCTAGTCACGCAGTTATTTCGGAGTTAATCTCAAAAGGACCCTAGTAAGAAACTCTAAGAGGAATGATCCCCCAAATGAAAAAGGCCTGAGAAAAGGCAAGTCATGTTGTGTGGAACAACATAGGGAAAATCGATACGGGAGATAAGTCTCCCTCTCAAAACTTATCCAAAAAGACTGCTCAATCAAGTGACTCATGTGGAACAAGTCTTCCGGGGATCGTCCCAAAAAGCTCCTATGAGGGAAAGCCCTCCCTCAAGGACAATTACCTTTCCCCAAGATTTTTCTCCAAGACTTTTTTGTGGGAACTGTCCCAAAAGATAAGCTATAACAATGGGTTTTAATAATGTTAAAATGATTAATGTGATTTTAATTTTAAAAAAATAATACAACTTCAGTTAATTAGTTTTTTCTAAAAATATAACAATTAATTTAATCCAACTAAAATATGGGGATAAACTTGACATTTTGAACCGCATTTGATGGTATATTTATAATGAAAGTTGTTCAGCCACGTATATCATAATGATTGGAAAGAGAGATGAGTTTCATTAAGTGTTTTATAAATTTTAAATTAAATTGAGTTAAAATTATAAAATAACTAAAAATATGAAAACCCCCGACGTGAGAGTCCCTCTTTTATCTTCATTTGATGTGCGCTTGTCAGTCAAAAGAAGTATACATATATATATATACACACACTTTTCGGCGCTTGTCAGTCAAAAGAAGTATATATATATATATACACACTTTTCGAGCACTGAAGTAAAAGACTTAAGGCCGAGGAAAATGTCCTTTGGAGCACTGAAATAAAAGGCTTAAGGCCGAGGGAAATGTCTTTTGGAGCACTGAAATAAAAGGCTTAAGGCTAGGCTGAGGGAAATCTCTTTGTAATTTATTTATTTATTACAAAAGCAACATCTTGTCCAACCTTCTTAAGTGATATGCAAGGAAGGAAAGGCCGCAATCATTATAGAACACAGTATATATAATTTTTGTACAAACACTTAAGTTAAATTTTTAAAAATCATAGAAGAAATTATATAGCTTTTGAATGAATAGAAGCGGATCACCTATTTATAGGTGAGACAGAGAATTTATGATAAACATGTTAGGAAGGTAGTTATAGAATTTTATTTAATATTTAGTTTTTTTTTAAAAAAATAACAATGTTAAATTTGTTAGTAATTAATCCAACTATAACTTTTTTTTATTTTTTTATAAGTAACTTTGCCTTCGTTTCTTCTCGCGCGAGGCGAAACACCAAACTGCGGCTTTGGGAATCTTTACCCTTTCTTCTGACTAAGGCATTTTGACCACAGATTTAGTGTCCAAACAGTTTGAAGTGGGTTTGACGGGCGCTTGTCGTCTAACGAAGTCATGCAGCCAGCCATTGCTGGCAATCAAGCGGTCGCCAAGCATAATGAATGATTGCAGTACTTGGATTTGACATTTTTAGTGGAATGAGCTGAGTTAGGGTGAGAGGGGATTTGACATTTTGGGTGGGTTTGGGGGGTTTGTAGTGATACGTGACAACATCTCACTGATTTTGTCATTGATTTTATTGCACAATCAACATATAAAATTTTTCGGATAGACACATCAACTCCAAGTCACCAACTCCGGTGGGGATTTGCCAAAAAATTTAAATATGATCACATTATAAAAAATTTCAAAAGTTAGTGATCACGTTGGAAAGAATTATAATTTAGTGATCATAATAAATAAAATGCTAAAATTTTATAATTTTTATTATGATTTACCCGTTAGTCTATATAACATGAGATAAGTTTGATTCCTAATAACTATTTTATAATAGTAAATTGAGTAAATTAAAATAATAAAATAATTAAAAACATAAAAATGTTGAATAATATATTATTTTAAAAAAATTAATATTTAATATTAAAATACACGACTCTCAAGGCAACACAATCTCACTAGCTATAATGATAAAATTATACTAGGATATCTAAAGTATTACCAAACATTTCAACTATTATATTATATAGGGTGCATCAATACTGGAATACAAAACTAGCTAAACAATCCCCTTAAATCTACTAGAACCGTAGTCCCTTCCCTTCAAAAACAGTTGTCTCCTTAATTAGGCTGATAAGAATTTTGTGAGAAATGAATTTAGTAAAGAAATGAAAATATACCAAAAAAGAAAAACATAACGTTGATTTTGACATAAAAATATAAAGTATGTTAGCTAGACTATAAAAATGTCTTTATTAAAGTGGATAGATTTTTTTTTTTTCCTTTCCACACCAAAACTGAAATACTATTTTGATAAAAGAAACTTACACCTTAAATAAAATAAAAAATAATGTGTTATATAATATTTATATGAACAAAAGGATCCTTAATATTGCAAGAAAAAGAAAGAAATTAAAGCCGTTGGGGATAATTATTGGACGAAATTTTCGGACAACTATTTGGGATATTAATTAGCTTTCAATTTAATCACAATAGAATTTACCATTACCTCTATTTAATCCTTATTCAATTCTCACATAAAAGCAAAGCATAAATGAAACCATCTCTAGTAGAGAGTTGGAATTTGTCAAGGGATACTAATTAATTAATCTTGTGTTCATGTCTGGCAGCAGCAGGCTAGTGCTAATTGGCGGTAGTTGCAGATGAAGATGACGAGCAGTGAAAGTACGTAAATGGCCCAAGAGACGATCTTGAGACACAACGGGAAAGCAACTGTGATGGCGAAGAAGAAAGCTGTGATCCCTAGAAACACACCAACATGCTTCAAGACTCGAGCTACATTAGCGTGCTTGCTAGCAATGTGCATGGCAACGAAGATGGCAGAAAATGAAAGCACCAACAACATGCACATCGAGTGGAAACTTAGAGCATCTGTCGTGCGAGCCTGGACGGCCATTTCAGCCGCAGCCGCCAAGCAGAACCCCACTGTAAGTGACGGCCAATCCAGCTGACGATTGTTCTTATTCTGCTGCAGCCGATGATTATCAACAGTTTGCTTCCCTATTACTGGTGTAGTTAAAGAAGCCCGTTCGCGATCATAAACTTGCAAATGCAGTCGATCTGGTCTTGTCGGCTGCTCGGCCTTGACTGCCAAAGGGAGTTGAGGATCAAACGGGGGTGGTGGGATAGTAGTTTGCCTTGGTGGGAGGGCCATAGCCGTGAAAGAGTATCAGGAAGCGAATGCTAATTATAAGGAAAATATAATGACGGGATTAGGAAAATACAATTAGGAGAGGAGAAACCAAGGACAAGGAGGCTATATATATATATATATATATATATATAATGGTAATGGATCGAGGAGAAAGACCTTGGAAGTCTACCGCCTTGAACGCCATACTACCTTCAGAACAGAAGTGCAACTTGTACGTGCAACCCAAAAAAGGTTGGAGTGGGGACCGAGTTAATTCAGAACAGCATTCATTTTGGATCTTTTTTAATTAATATCGATGACAAGTGTTACTCAAGTCTCTCCTTGAACTGTGAAAGAGTCATGTTTCTACTCAACTCGGAGACATTTCTTTTTCTAAGTAAAATTAATTGGATAATGCTATTGGTATACCTTTGTGTACATCTTAGGCTACACAAAGGTGTACCAATGACAAAAAAGCCCCTCATGAGGCGCATAGAAGCGCGTGAGGCGCATGTAAGGTGCAGGGCATTTTAGTCTTTATACCCTTGATGTAGCCCAAAGTGTACAAATTTGTTGTACATGTAACATGATCCAAATTAATTAATGTAGCACTTGGAGACGAGAGGTTTTTTAATAATTCTCTCAATAGTTGATTTGGCCCATCATTGCAAAATTGATAGAAGAAGATTGAGAGAGAGAGAGATGCATACTGGGAGACATTAAAGGGAGATGTGGGGTCGTGGGTCCTATGTGTTACCTAATTGATATTATTATTTCAGTCGATTGATATCATTTAGCCTGACGGCTATGTTCTATTGGGTGGGGTCCTGGTCCTATCAATATCTTTTCTAAAGTAGTTTTGTTGGGCCAATTATTTAAACTAATTTGTGAATTTTATTATCATGTTATTTTAATAAAATATTTTTTTTTATAAATGTATGTGAGAATTTTAGTTTTATATCATTAGTAATAATTTTATACAAAAAATAAAATATTCTTAAATAAAAAAACCCTATTAAATTGGTTAATAGTTAATATAAGTATGAACCTTATATTAAATGGTAATTCTTTTCATTTCAAAATGAATTTGCTCTCAAATCATACAGGATTAAGGGTAATTGATTGATAATAACTTTTATGTAGACTCGAGCTTAATTTTTGGATTCAAAGTTGTTCTTTTTTGGCCAAATAGGGCAATCAGAGATGGGTCTACAACGACGAGCAATGAGCTCTGGCATTCAATCTATCAGAGGGGCGGCTAGCATTTGCAAATACTCTGACATTCAAGTGAGTAGAGGAATGAAATGACATTATAACATCTCGTTCGAGCAATAGAAATGATCGGAACAACTTACCCTGATGGGCCTACACGAACTTCCCAGGGGTCACCCATCCCTGAATTACCCTAGGTCAAGCACGCTTAACTTGGGAGTTCTTTGCCAACATTCAGCCCAAAAGGTATCCAGCTGGTGTTGTTTCCTTTCTTACACTATTCTCGATATATACTAACTTCTCTGGGCTCTCGGGGTATTACATTCTCCCCCCTTGAGCACATGACGTCCTCGTCATGCGACCTTACAACCGGTCCCAGATCTCCTCCCCTTGGGGGCTGCCATCCTAGAAGCCTGCCAGAAGCCGCTCCTTGTACAGGCCCTCAATCCCCGGCGCCACTCCTCGCCCTCATCGGACCGCCTTCGCCAAGGGTCGGCTCTAATACCATTTGTAACATCCCGTTCGAGCGATAGGAAGGACCAGAACAACTTACCCTGATGGGCCTACACGAACTTTCCAAGGGTCACCCATCACTGGATTACCCTAGGTCAAGCACGCTTAACTTGGGAGTTCTTTGCCAACATTCAGCCCAAAAGGTATCCAGCTGGTGTTGTTTTCTTTCTTACACTATTCTCGATATATACTAACTTCTCTGAGCTCTCGGGGTATTACAGACATAGTGTGGATAGACTAGTAAGAGAACATACCATGGCTCTGAAAATAGCTGGTTCGTAAAGAAGAAAGAGAGAATATTTTACATGCATGTGTCGTGTGTTGGCAAGATGATGAGACTAAGTATCCGGCACCGATGAAGACTCCTAAATGATAGCATGGCGTCGGCGAAACTTTTTTTAATGTGAATAGGAGTCATTATTAACAATGAGGATGAGATCTGTCATAAATGAGAATGGACCTCGAGCGGGCGTGTGAACACTCAACATGGAGTTGTAATGATGTCCTTGTAGATTGGTATAGGGCCAAGATCGAGCCTTGGGCTCGGGGCCACAATTGTACTAAAGATCGAAATTGGGCCAATACAGTCTATTGTTCCTACTTGGCCATAGGGGGCAATCAAAGGTGGGCCTACAACGGGGAGTCAATTCAATTTCAAAAAAAAATTAATCAAATTAATTAGATCCAATTAAATTCAAACTTGATTAGGATAGGTTCTAGCTTCAAATTTATATAATTCAAAACCTATAACATACAAAATATTAAAATTTATTAAACATATATCAACATAAATATCAAACTCTATTATTTAAATAACATTTTTATTTCCCATAAATAACTTTGCCTTTGATTTTGGAGTGCGAATATCGGCACAAGGCCGAAACAAAAATGCTTAGGGAATAGGGATCCATTTATCTTTCCCTTGGAGAAGATCTGGTCCTAGTTTGAGCTCTTCCTTACCCTAATTAAGGTCAAATTTTGGGGTTTATGATTTGGTTTTAACGATGTTAAAAAGGCTATTGAATGATAAGCCTATCAAGAAAAATCATTCAAATTTCAATTAAGACTAAGATCTCAAAAGAACGAATAAAAGTAGTTGTATGCAGATAATTTAAATAGAATAAAAACCATTTTATGATTTTTCTTAAAAAAATCTTTTAAATACTGTCGCTTAATATATACTATAAGTTAATAATTTATGGGAGTAGCACAAGTGTATAAAAAAATATAATTGAAAAACATTTTGTAGTTTTAATTTTGAATCTTGAGTAGACATTTGAAAGCAACAGTGAAAAATTAAAGGAATCATCGCATGAAATACCAAGAACTATTATTTAGGTGAGCATACGTCAAACATACTTACACTTTATATAATTTTGTCGTGCATTATAGTATATTGGAGAAGTCCACCCCTTTGCCACTTTTGAATGTGACAACAAGACCAATTCTTTACCAGATGTTGTCAATCATGTCTCTCCCTTGGATATATATGATTTACATTCTTTCAATAGTTGCCACTTTTAGATTCTCTTTAATGACAATATTTTTTCTTTCTTTTCAAAACTATCATTTTTGAATCTACACACATGTATCTTTAGGACATTTTAGTACTCATTTTTTTTTGAATCATTGGAGGTTAGTATGATAATTATTAATCAGTTTGTTACCCTTAAATATTCACACCATTTTAGATCTGCAGTATAATTTCCTTTTTATAGGACAATTTTATATATACAATGTGATCATCTAATTTATAGCAATAATGACATTTCTTATAAAAAGAATTATAAATTTGTGACTTTAATTAAGAAATGTCTTTTCTGTTTATATATAGATTTTTTTTTTTTTTTTTCAAAACAGAGTTTTCATGTGAAATTTTTTTACAACACTCGGATTGAGTATCATGAAACTCATTTTATAAAAATGCTTTGTTGGAAGTTGCTAAAAATTCATTATCATTTTTTAAAACTTTCAACATCTTTTGTCAGTGAATACAGTTGATTTTGAAAATTTTAATTTGTTTTTCAAAGAAATATTTTCAAATTTAGCATTCAGCCCACTAACTGAAAGCATTTAGCAATGATTTATATAATTAAAAGTGAATCATGGGTTTCAATAACATCATTTAATTAATACACCATCTTCATTCATGTTCACTATCAAAATAATTAAACTAAAGTGGAAGTAGACTTTACCTCTTCTTCTTCACTTTTCTTTGAGCACTTGTTTTTGTTTAAGCACTTGTTTGGTGCTATGCTTTTAACAGAAACTATTAAAGTGGAAGAGCTGTATGTTATTTCCACTATTGGTTGATGATTTGGGTCATGTTCAGGCTGCAAGATTTCATCAACACTTTAACATAAATTATTAAAGAGGTATATTAAACCAAGAATATTATTCAATATATACCCTTAATATTTTAACACTTAAAAAATTTAACATAAATATTTTTATATCAGGCATGATTCAAAATGGTCATAGCTTTGATATTTAAATGAAAATAGTTATTGTCGTGCTCATTTCATTTCAATTTTGATTTTTAAACAAACCCATTTTTTTGTAATACTCCATAATTTATATAATCAATGGATATTATATAAGTAAAAATCTTTTTCTTTTATTGATTATAAAATCCGCCATCGAAATAAGATGGTATTTCTATGGGATATCCCTCCTTAAATATTGAAACTTTTGATATATCTATTTGATTCCATCCGTCTTTGTACATTTTATTTTATATTTTCTTATATCATTTTTCATAACGTATTGATTTTTGTTAAGCTTGTATTGTCCACATGCTAATGTCTTGCTTAATTGCTTAGCATCTTTAACCATAAAACTAAAAATGGTTTTGTAATTCAGCCTGTTGTAAGTGGGCTGAGTATGGCCCAAATTTGACTCGGCCCAAATTTATAAAATTGGACTCCACTCATACTACAATAGGATTAGCTGCATGGAATCCAGACCCGTCAAACCCGTTATTACAATGTGATGGGTTCCGGACAAACTAGATGACATAAAAGAATGGCCAGACCACTTAGCTATCGTTTCGCGGCTCTCTCAGTTTCGAGGCCCATACCGTAGCCGAAGGGCCTTCTCTCTCATTTCCAGGCCTTTCAGGCTCTCCCTGGAGGCGATTCGGCATTCGACGAAACCGTAGCTTGCCAAATCGCGATCGTTTCGGGACTTTGTTATTCTCTACGCTAAAACCCTAGATTGCCTTTTGATTTCTCCTTGCACGCAGACGACAAGGTGAGGCTGACTCTTCTCCTGCAAGACATAAACTAGGGTTTCTGATTTCATTAAGAATCTCATCATTAGGCTTGTCTTCTCAGCTTCGGTTTCTGATTGTCCTGCCGTTGATACTATTTTCGATGGAAGCTGTGAAGAATTGAAGGGAAGCTAGTGTGGTTCATTTTGATCTGGGGTCGATAATATTGAGGTATGTGTTTCAGTGTTTGGCCCTCTTAACTGCTTTTTGGAGGACTGAAGGTGTGTTTCTTGTTGGTTTTTGGTGGGTTAGGACAATATCCAGCTGAGTTTCAGGGCATAGGCATTAGTGTCTTTTCCTTGTTCGTTGTTGTGGTAATCTGAATCGAATGCTCTATTCTTTGATTATTTAATATGTTCCCTGCTTTTGGGTTTGATGGAGGAGCCTCCGACTCATTTGTGGCGACCTGTTGTTTTTCTTCATAGTTAAGATAAACAGAACTCTGTTTCCTGACTTCTTTTTCCGATCTTCCTTGTTAGCTTGAATCACAAAAATTAATTTCAAGCTGACGAATTAAAATCCGAGTAATCAAAGGCGAAAACTGCGAAAAATAATATGTCAAAACGTATTAACTTTGAAGTTTAAATAGGGTCCTGCTAAAATATTAACCATGTTCGTCTCTCCAGCGAAACCCAGGGCCACAAAAATGCTCTTTCATATCTGTAATATATATCACTTTATATAACGATCATCACGCCTGGATGCAAATGAATTAGTCTTACTAATCCTTGTTACTTAAATTTGAACATAAAATGCACGTTCTGGTTCTATGTCAACTAGATGCTTGATTTGGGCTCCTTTTGTTCCAAGTTAAAACAATGCATGCAGGTCTATGCCACATTACATGCATACAAAACCTTAAAAGTTGAGCCAGAACCCTAACTACATGCTTGAATGCTACTAACATATTTTTCCAAAATAACTTCATTTCTTGCTGGAAATTTATGTACTTTATGTAGCTTGCATGCACAACAGCACAAGCCTTCTGAATTTCATGAATTCCATTTCTTACTCAGCAACCATCAAAGCTGTATAACTTGTCCTCCTGAATTGGTGGACTTATTTTTTTGTTTGTCTAGGGATATGAATACCCCGACGATTACTCAGCAACCATCAAAGCTGTATAACTTGTCCTCCTGAATTGGTGGACTCGAGCTACATTACTCAGCATATAAATTCTGCAAACATAGAATTAATTAATTTATACCTAAAAAGGGAGATGAAAGTCTTTTTACTTTATTCTGAAGGTTAATTTATACCTGAAAAGGGTTTTATCAAAGTCTTTTTTACTTTATTCTGAAGGCATTCCTTTGCCTTGATTATCCCTTTGATTTTTGTTGGGGGGAGTGCAACGTGGCTGATTTTACAACTTGAACTCATGATATGGTCTCCCATTTACAAAGGGAGCAAACTTGTCGTTCCTGCTCCTACCTTGTGGAATTCTTTTTTCGCGACTGTGTTTCTTATGAATTTCTATTACCAACAATTCACACTGGCATTTACATAAATGAAACGAGACTTCCAATTAGAGAGTTGGAATTTGTCAAGGAATATTAATTTATTAATCTTGTGTTCATTCATGTTTAGAAGCAGCAGGCTGGTGAAATCATGATGCATGGCTCACCTCTTCCATACCCTTACAAATTTTGCCTCACCTCGTGAGAACTGATAGTGGCTTATTTTTATAAAAATTAAATTTTAATAATAATAATTAAATACACAATATTTAAGACAACATGTACAATCCAATCTCACTAAAATGGTAAAATTATATTCAGGCAATTGAGCAATTATCAAACATCTCCACATTACTATTGTATTGTATCAGTTGCATCAATCTCCAACTACTAGAACTGCAAATACACTTAAAAAGACAAAACATAACCTTATAATAATTTACGTTCCAATAATGTTATTTTTGGCATCAAAATGTTCTATATATTAAACTACAAATATGTCTTTTTTAAAAAGTTTGGATTCTTTTTTTAATTTTTTATTTTTACCAAAACTGAAACTTACTGTTTTGTAAAAGGTCTAACTTAGCGATGGGAGAGTAGTGCTAATTAGCGGTAGTTGCAGATGCAGACGACGAGCAATGCAAGTGCGTAAATGGCCCAAGAGACAACCTTGAGACTCGACGGTAAAGCAATTGTGATGGCTAAGAAGTAGGCCGCGTTCCCGACAAACACACCAACATGCTCCAGGGCTCGAGCTATATTAGCATGCTTGCTAGCAATGTTCATGGCAACGAAGATGGCAGAAAACGCAAGGCCCAACAACATACACAGCAAGTGGAAGCTTACAGCGTCTGTCTTGCAAGCCTCAACGGCAATTTGTGTCGCGGCCCCCGTGCAGAACCCCACCGTAAGCGTCGGCCAAATCAGCTGGAGATTGTTCTCCTTCTGCTGCAGCCGATCAGCAGCAGCAGTGTGCATCCCTACTACTGGTATAGTTGAAGAAGCGGCTTCGTGATCACAAACTTGCAGTGGCTCTGATACTTCAGTCGTTGGCTGCTCGGCCTCGGCTTCCAAAAGGAGTTGAGGATCAAGCGAGAGTGGCGGAGTACTAGTTTGTCTTTGTGGGAGGGCCATTGTCATGAAGAGATGAAGAAGCGAAAAACTAACAGGATTAGGAAAATAGAGTTAGGAGCAACTAGCTAACTTTCACTGACCATATATAAGGGATGGATGGGAAAGAAAGGCGTATCAGCAGACCGCTTGACCAAGAAGGCGCATCGACAATCAGCCAACAAAGCGAAAGAATAAGCTTCTTTACTAAGTTAAAACAATGGAATGTAAAGAATTAAATTTTTTGCTCCACTAACTTGACAATATGTTATAATGGAATGTAAAGAAAAAGAGAGAATCTGCGACATCTTTGACTCAAAATACTGGCTTTCCTTGGCTCCGGAGACTCTGGAGACCGCCCTGCTCAACAAATTATAGCAGAAAGTAAACCACTCATGTTTCCGTCCAGAATTCAGATTTCATTCTTGATAATGACTTCGTCACTGTTAGAATTTAAGTTCGAAAACTCAAATTATCAAACACACAAGAAAATACAAAAAATTTAAGTGAAAATTTTAAATCGGAAAAAATTATGTGCACAAACAAAATATCACCACGGGGTGTTTGACTTATCCTTTTTTTTCATAACTTTTAAGTTGTATAAAACTTAAAAGTTAGATAATATTTAAGTTAATAATGTATTTGGATAAATGTGTTTTAAAATATCAATTAATAATTATGTGTTTGATTTGAAAAAATTAATAAATTATCAAAACTTAACAAAAAAGATCAAAATAAACATAATATTGAATGATATAAATAAAATTTATAAAAATATTAATTTAATATATATATACATAATATATATATATAACGAAGGAGGCGGTAGTGAACAGAGGTGGCAGGGCAATGGCAATGACAATGATGAAAGGTTGGGGCGATGGAGATGAATGACAACAATGGTGGCAGTCAAAGATGGGTCTGGTGACGACGACGACAATGAAGGTAAAGGATGAAGATGGAGATATGATTGAAATTATGTATCTTGTTTGAGGGTAAAACGGATATTTCGTTGGTCAACACAATAAGCTCTCTACAACATTTTTGGAAAAGCTAGGGGAGTTGTTTTTTCAAAATGCTTGTGGAAAAGCTTTTAAGCCTAAAAGCGTTTAAGCACTTGAGTGCTTGCCAAACACTTAACAGTTAACAAAATAAGATTGATAATTTATAATATAAATAAATAGCTTATAAGTGGTCAAATCCATAAATCAAACACCCTGCTATGATAATATTAGTACTACAATAACTTTATTTCTTGTTGGAAGTTATTCAAAGAGAAATAATGAAACAAATACAATGTATTTGTCAAAGAGGTTAGATTAAAATTAAAAATATAAAAATGATGAATAATATATTATTTTTAAATTATTTTATAACAATTAACACAACACAACCACCTTAAATCTACTTAGAACCATATATATACGTATATAGTCCCTCCCCTTGAGAAACAGTTATCTGCTTAGGCTGACAAGAATTTTGTGGGAAATGAATTTAGTAGCGAAACTGCAAATTAATACACTTGAGAAGAAAAACATAACGTTGTTCAAGTTCCAATAATAATATTGATAAAAGAAACTATAAAAATATCTTTATTAAAGGGCCGGTTGGACTTTTTTTGTTTCGAAACCAAAACTGAAACTTAAAACTATATTTTTGATAAAAGAAATTACTTGCACCTTAAACAAATAATCTCTTATATAAGATGTATATGAACAAATGGATCCTTCCTTAATATTGCAAGAAAAAGAAGGAAATTAAAGCCAATAATTATTGGATGAAATTTTCAGACAACTATTTAGGGGTGGTTGGGTGTTTTTATCACCAATATTGTTAACATTTGTGTGAATGCACCATCTTAATTAATACTTAGGGATATTTATTAAATTAACGGATTGTAAGGTTTTTTTGTGTCTTCCCCAAGTATTTTTCATGCACTTAGAGAGATTTGATAATGTAGATTGAAAGTTCTTTTTAAAGGACAGCTACTTGGAAGACTTCCTTGTATATTATTATTGTATATAGTTATTTTGTTAATTTAGCCTTTCTTTGTTTTTTTTTTTTTTTTTTTTTTTGTTTTCTTTGTAATGTTTGTTATATGTTTTAGCATAATATTGTAATTTTTTTTTTATTTCCAAAATAATTCTTATTTAGAAAAAAAAGATTACAAATAACAAAAAAAAAAAAAACCCAACCTTTGGCAAAAGTGATCAAGAAGCGACAAAATAGTGGGATTCGGGGCAAAATTAATTAATTAAACTTGTCTTCATGTCTATTAAAGTGATCAGACACACACACATATATATATATATATATTTAAAAATGGATGGAGGAGAGAGAGAATTTTTCAAAGATTTCCCCATTAGCGAACACATAAAGGGGAGATGCATAGACAAACAGCAAACACATCTCAAGAAAAACTTTTTCAGTAAGTTAACATCAATGGAAGGAGTTGAATTAAAGTTTCAGAAAAAGAGAAATAAAGGAATTAAGGAAAATGCTGTGATTAATAATAATAATAATAATTAGCATTTTGATTCTGCACCCCATGCACCGTCCAAAGTACGGCTGGCTGTCCTGTGATTAATTAGCATCTTTGATTCTTCACTTGTCAAGAATCGTTTGTATCTTTCCAAGCTAATTAATGTAACTTTGATTCTGCAGTACGCGCGCACTTTGTCAAGCATTGTATGTAATGTATCTTTTCAAGCAAGCTGTAACCATTTTATCTCTTACACATTCTTAATCCAATCATATCTTACCTCAATATATTTGGATTTAAAGTGAAAAGTAAAAATCTTATCAAGGTGAATGTCACTATAACTATTGTCGGAGTTCAATTTCAGCCAATCCCAATTTATTTTTTTGGCCGCGGTGAGTAAGTTCAAGATGTCAAGAAGAGGAAAACAAAGATCTCGAACGTGAACCGATACCAAAATTTTTATATGGTTCGAACAGAACAATACTTATTCTACGACCGCTTTCTGATTATTCCTTCAAAACGGCGATATCTAATTATTCTCCTCTTTTCTTTTGTTCTCCTGACCCTTTATTTATACTGAGGGGTCTTTATAATTTAGATAATATATAGAAATATAAAGACTGCATAATGGGAGACAAACTGTCCTTATCGTTTACATAAAATTAGAAATGGGATCCCCATTACGAGAAACATGAGCTGTTGCAGGTAAAGTAATTAGAACCTACCTCTGACTCATAAGCAGCTTTGCCACTTATGCAAGTTGGGGGTTTTGGGCTAGCAACCTGGCTGGTTCAGCGAATTGAAGGATCCTGCCAGGAGCTTGTTAGCCGATTGCTGGGAGCTTCTCAAAAGCTCGCTTTACGAGTTTTAGATTTTGATGGTGGCTAAACTTTCCTTGGCGAGGTCGTCTGGGTCTTCTCGTCTTTGAGTGATTGGGCCGATCCATCGGACTGAATCTAGCCTATGTGGGGTGACACAGAAAATACATATAACAACTATCACAAAATAGTTCATATTTATTTTGTGAGAAATTAATTTATTGAATAAATTTTTTCATCCATATCAACTCTAGATAAATTTTTACTATTGTAATAAACTCTACTTAACTAATACAAGTGTAATACACTTTTTACAATTTGTATTACCATAACAATGTGGGGAGTAAAGTTTTGAATTTCGAGTTCTAAATTTAACATACATATTGTTCAAATATATCCTTGAACTCAATTTTAGATGCTTAATCTCTTTTTTTAACTCAACTTTAAATGTATTTAATTTGTAGCATTTATTTTTAATTAAAAAGAGTCTCCAAAAAGAGATAAAATAGGAGAACTTTTATGCTCAATAGAAATGATGATCTTAAGTCCCAAGAAAACATTTTGAGTGAAATTTAATTTTTTTTATTATTTTAGAATACAAATTAAAAGAGTATTAGTTGGCTTCTTTTATTTGAGAATATAAATTATTATCGAACGGCAAAAATATAAACAAAGTAAAATTAAAAGAAAGAGAGTATTGTCTATTTGTATTAATATAATATATAGTAGAGTATATTAAAATATAAATATAACTCTAAATATCTTATGAAAATTAACAACATTGGAGTGGTGTCGGATGGACAGAGGCATGTAAAAGATATCAGATGAACATTTCTAAGCAACAGCAGCTACTACCCTACTCATTTGGAGTTCCCTCACCTTCTCTTCTTCCCAAAATTCTTCATTTGATCGTGTCTACATGCTGTACTACAAATTTGTTTTATACAAGTAATTTGCTTATTCAGTGAAGTGAAAGTCCAATTGTTCGTTGAAACTCCACATATCTCTGGTTGCCTCCATATCTTCCCAAGCTACAGCAGCATGGCGGCTCTGGTGGCTGTGGCCGTGCCGCAGCCACTCTCATGCCTCCGCTACCCTCCATTCTATGGAGCCACCCAGATATCGAACGGCGAAAATACCCTCCCTTCAATTCGCAGTGCGCAAGCATCGCCTTCTTCCTCTACCCAAACATGGCGAAGAAACTCTCTCACTCTCACCAAATCTGCAACTCATCAACTTTCCTTACTCGAACGGATAAACGAGCTCTGCGATTCGGAGAACCTCAGTGAGGCGTTGGCACTATTACAGCGAGACTTCGACAGTGTGTCTTTTGATTCCGCTTATAGAAAGGAGGCAATGGGCGTGTTGTTGCAGGCCTGTGGCCACCTCAAAGACGTTGAGATTGGCCGGAAAGCCCATCAGATGGTCTCTGCTTCGACCCAGTTCAGGGACGACCTTGTTCTGAATACCCGAATCATTACAATGTACTCCATGTGCGGGTCTCCTTCGCAGTCCCGTATCTCGTTTGATCGACTGGAGAGGAAGAACTTGTTTCAGTGGAACGCATTGGTTAGTGGGTACACTAGAAATGAGCTCTGGGTTGATGCGATTTCCTTATTCAGCCGGCTGATAACTACGACGGAACATAAACCGGACAATTTTACTCTGCCTTGTGTTATTAAGGCGTGCGCTGGGATTTTCGATCTGGGACTCGGACGCGCCGTTCATGGAATGGCAACGAAGTTGGAGTTGGTCTTGGATGTGTTTGTAGGTAATGCGTTGATCGCGATGTATTCAAAATGTGGGATTGTTGAGGATGCCGTTAAGATGTTTGAATATATGCCCCAGAGGAACTTGGTTTCTTGGAACTCGATTCTTCTTGGGTTTTCTGAAAATGGGTTCTTCCAAGAAAGCCTTGATTTTTTTAGGAAGATGGTGGTAAGCGCGGAAGGCTTGATTCCGGATGTTGCTACACTGGTGACCGTATTACCGGTATGTGCGGGGGAAGGAGATGTAGAAATGGGTATGATGATTCATGGCTTGGCTGTAAAGCTGGGGCTGAACCAGGAACTAATGGTTAGCAATGCTTTAATTGACATGTATTCAAAGTGTGGGTTCTTAACTGATGCCCAACTCCTTTTTGATAAAAATGATAATAGAAGTGTTGTTTCGTGGAATTCAATAATTGGGGGATATTCTAGGGAAGGAGACCTCGAAACAGCCTTGCACCTTTTGCGAAATATGCAAATGGGCACTATGAAAACAAAGGCTAATGATGTAACTATATTAAGTGTATTGCTAGGTTGTTTAGACAAGTCGGCACTGTTGAGCCTGAAGGAACTTCATGGCTTCTCGCTTAGAAATGGGTCTCGATATGACATACTGGTGTGGAATGCTTTCGTTGCAGCCTATGCAAAATGTGGGTCACTGAGTTCAGCTGAAAATGTCCTTTATTTCACAGAGAATAAGACTGTGTGTTCTTGGAATGCACTTGTTGCTGGCCATGCACAAAATGGAGATCCATCAAGGGCCTTGGACTTGTACCGTCAAATGAAAGATTCAGGGCTAAATCCTGATCGATTCACCATTGGCAGCCTTATTTTGGCTTTTGCCAGCCTAAACTCCCCACGGTATGGACGAGAGATCCATGGATATGTGGTTCGTAATGGTTTAGAGGCTGATTCATTTATTAGTATTTCGCTTCTGTCACTTTATATTCGTTGTGGGAAACCGTTGGCTGCACAGGTTTTATTTGATAGGATGGAAGACAAAAACTTAGTATCTTGGAACGCAATGATTGCTGGTTACTCTCAGAATGGACTCCCGAATGAAGCTCTAAATCTCTTTCGTGAAATGGTTAATCATGGGGTTCAACCCTATGAAATTACGTTAACGAGCGTGTTTGGAGCCTGTTCACGGTTATCAGCATTGCGGCTGGGGAAAGAAATCCATTGCTTTGCATTGAAAGCTCACCATACTGAAGACAAATTTGTTAGTTCTTCAATCATAGATATGTACGCAAAAAGTGGATCAATTGAACTATCTCGGAAGGTTTTTGACCAATTAAAGGAGAAGGATGTGGCATCATGGACAGTTCTTATTGCAGGATATGGAATTCATGGACAAGGAAGAGAAGCTGCAGAGCTATTTGAGACAATGCAAATATTAGGATTGAAGCCTGACAGGTTCACATTGATTGGTATTTTAATGGCATGTAGCCATGCTGGTTTAATTGAAGAGGGCCTGCATTATTTCAACCAAATGCAGCCATTGCATGGGATAGAGCCAAAACTGGAGCATCATGCGTGTGTCGTGGACATGCTTGGTCGTGCGGGGCAATTCACTCAAGCTTTGAAGATTGTACGTGATATGCCAGTGGAGCCTGATGTTGGAATATGGAGCTCATTGCTTAGTTCCTGTAGAATCTATGGTGAGATGGATTTAGGAGAAGAACTTGCCGAGAAGTTGTTAGAATTGGGGCCAGATAAAGCCGAAAATTATGTATCAGTCTCAAATTTATTTGCTGGATCCAGGAACTGGGACGCCGTGAGAAGGGTTAGGGGTAAAATGAAGGACCTATGTCTAAAAAAGGAAGCCGGTTGTAGCTGGATTGATCTTGGAGGCAAAGTATACAACTTTGCTGCTGGTGATAAGTTGCTTCCCGAATCCGAACACATTCAGGAGATGTGGAAAAACCTGGAGGAGAAGATAAGCCGAATTGGATATGTACCTGATACAGGTCTAGTGCTTTATGAACTGAAAGAAGAGGAGAAGATAGAAAGTTTAAGAGGGCACAGTGAGAGGCTTGCAGTTTCATTTGGCTTGTTGAAGACCAAGGAAGGTGTAACACTGAGGATTTGCAAGAATCTGCGCATTTGTGGAGATTGTCACAATGCAATCAGACTGGTGTCAAAGGTTGTTGGCAGGGAGATAGTAGTAAGAGACAACAGAAGGTTCCACCATTTCAGGAATGGACTATGTTCCTGTGGAGATTATTGGTGATGAAGAAGAAGGATTAGACAACTGCTTCTGATATTCCCTGTGAAGAAACCAACCGCACCACATCTCGGAGAGCACTGCCAACAACCAACAAATTATATATCCTGCCTCTGCTTTATAACCACTCCCCGAAGTTTCCTGATTTGTATATACTAGTCTCTGATTTTGAACGAAATTAAATAGGATCTTCTAAATCCATATTAAGAAATTATCTTACCTTCACTTACAAATCAATGTTTAAATCTCAAAAGTCAAGTTATGTTTAAACTTTCAATTTTATTTGGCATTTGGGAGGGTTTGTCCTTTCTGTTACGATTTTTTTTTTTTACATTTTATTCACTCATCCTACATCTATTTGATTTGGTCTGTCTTTGTACCTTTTATTTCTTAATATGGAATCTTATCATATATAATTTATGTATAATTTTATTTTTTCTTATAAAAATTTTCATAACGTATTTATTATTGTTACGCCTGTATTGTTCACTTGCTAATGTAATGCTTAATTGTTTAGCATCTTCAACCACAAAACCAAACTGGTTTTGTAATTCAGCCTGTTGTAAGTGGGGCGTGCATGGCCGAAATTTAACTTGGCCCAAATTCATAGAATCCGAATCCATTTATATTACAAATAAGATTAGTTGCATCGGATCTAGACCCGTAAAACCCGTTTATTACCGAAGCTGAAGGGCCATCTTTCCCATTTCCCGGCATTTTAGGGGTTTTAATTGCAAGCTTGGAAGGCATTTTCTCTCTGGACGCGAATCTTCGAAACCGTAGCTTGCCAAATTGGGATCGTTTGGAGACTTTGTTATTCTCTACTCCGAAACCCTAGATTGCCTTGCGATTTCTCCCTGGACGCGGACGACGAGGTGAGCTCTCTCTCTCTCTCTCTCTCTCCTTCTCCTGCAGCAGTAAACTTGGGTTTCTGCTTTCATTACGAATTTCTTCATTAGATTCGTGTTCTCAGTTTCGCTTTCTGATTATCCAGCCGTTGATATTGTTTTCGTTGGAAGCTGTGAAGAATCGACAGGAAGCTAGTGAGTGTGGTTCATTTGATCTGGGATCGATAATATCGAGGTATGCGTTTGGCCCTGCAATCGCTTTTGTGGGACTGAAGGTGCGTTCCTTGTTGGTCTTTGGTGGGTTGGGGAAATATTCAGCTGCGTTTCAGCCCATTAATTTCTTTTCCTTGTTGGTTGTTGTGGTAATCTGAATTTTACGCTCTATTCTTTGATTATTTAATATGTTCCCTTTTGGGTTTGATGGAGGGGCCTCCTACTCATTTGTGGCAACCTGTTATCTTTCTTCAGAGTTAAAACAGAACTCTGTTTCCTGACTTCTTTTTCAGATCTTCCTTGTTAGCTTGAATCACAAAAATTAATTTCAAGCTGACGAATTAAAATCTGAGTAATCAAAAGCGAAAACTACCAAAAAGAATAATATCAAAAAGTATTAACTTTGAAGTTTAAATAAGGTACTGCTAAAATATTAACCACGTTGTCTGTCCTGTGAAACACAGGGCCACAAAAATGCTTTTGCATATCTGTAATACATATCACTTTATATAACGATCATCACGCCTGGATGCAAATGAATTAGTCTTACTAATCCTTGTTACTTAAATTTGAATATAAAATGCACGTTCTGGTTCTATGTCAACTAGATGCTTGATTTGGGCTCCTTTTGTTCCAAGTTAAAACAATGCTGCATGCAGGTCTGTGCCACATTACATGCATACAAAACCTTAAAAGTTGAGCCAGAACCGTAACTACATGCTGGAATCCTATTAACAATTTTTTCCAAAATAACTTCATTTCTTGCTGGAAGTTTATGTTCTTTATGTAGCTTGCATGCACAAGCTACATAACTTGTAGCCAGCAACCATTATTGCTGCATAACTTGTCCTCCTGAATTGGTGGACTTTGTTTTCTTCTTTGTCTAGAGATATGAATACCGACGAGCTCATTGAAAAAGTCTAGCAAATATGAGGTTGACTACACCCAGCGATTAATGGCGAAGTTTTTCTCAGACGAGGATATTTTTGGCGATAAATATTTATCGCCGAAACCCATGTGTCTCCATCTCACTATCATCATTCTACACCTTCATAATTAAAATATCATGTATTTTGCATTTAATATTTGTCATCTTAACTTTATTACTTAAAGTTTGATCTTTAATTCATTTATTATTAATTTGATTATTGATGTTGCTCGGTATATATTTAAAATATTATATGTTGGGCTGTTATAAATATAAAATTTTTGTTTATCAAAATATATTTCGACGATTAAATTAATATTCGATATTTTGAAAACGAGTAAAAAAGCGAGGTAACGAGTATATTTGTGCAGTACACTCGCTTAGTCTCTTACCTTCCGAAGAGACTAGTGTATATATAATCTAATCAAGAATCGTCTTAGACGTGATTTTTTGCTAAGACTACTTCCTTTATAATGTGATGTTTGAGTACAACTTTGGAATGATACCTAACCTATGATCTTTGAATTATTTCAGGGGCTATTCTTGAACTAGTATTAAAGATATGATGACACGTCATATTCCTCGATTAAAGCCATGTGTTTTTCCAAAATTGGTTTGCATGAAGATTAAGAAACCCACATGACCACGTCACCTGACCTTATATAATATTTTTTATTAGTTACACTTATATATTTTATGTATGTTGACGTTTAATTTTGCTCAATATTCAAGTCACATGACAAAGATTATTATAAAAATAAAAATCATACCTAAACATACACTTGGAAAATTTGAACCCAGATTTAGTTGCCATGGGAAAAGTCAAGTCACGTTTTGCTGTTCTTTTAAGTTGGAAACAATAACAATTCACACCGAGAAATAATTAAACAAATACAATGTATTTGTCAAAGAGGTTAAATTAAAATTATAAAATAATTAAAAATATAAAAATGATGAATAATATATAATTTTTTTAATTAATTTATAAAAATTAACACAACTCCATCTCAGTACAATGATAAAATTATAGTGAGGCAATTAAAGCATTATCAAACATCTAAACTAGCTAGTGTATTAGGGTGCATCAATACTCGGACAAAAAGCTAAGTAAACCCCCTTAAATCTACTAGAACCATAGTCCCTCCCCTTAAGTTTATTTTGATGTAAAAATATTTTATATATTGAAGTATCAAAATATCTTTATTAAAGGGGTCGGACTTTTTGTCTTTAGAGACCAAAACTGAAACTTAAAACTATTTTGATAAGGGAAACTTACACCTGAAATAGAATAAAAAACAATCTTTTATATAAGATGTATATGAACAAATGGATCCTTAATATTGCAAGAAATAGATAGAAATTAAAGCCGTTGATGGTAATTATCACCAATGTTGACATTTGTGCACTATTCCGGATGTTTATTGAATTGATGGATTCTAATATTTTTTGTGTCCTCTCAAGTATTTTTCGTGTGCTTAGGGAGGTTTGACAATGTAGATTGGAAGTTTTTTTTGAAGGGCAACTATTTGAAAGACTACTTCTGACCCTTGTATATCGTTATATATAGTTTTTTTGTTCTGTTTTATGTGGAGGAAAGTTCTTTCTTCATTAGTTTACTCTTTCTCTGTTTTTTTGCTTTCGTTGTAATGCTCATGATATGCCTTATCATAAAACTATAGACACTTTTTCTTCACAAAAAAAAAAAATGACATTAGTGTTCCATGGAAGTCATTTCATTATCACTTAAAAAGTCACAAATTAATCACAATAGAATTTCCAATTACCTCTATTTAATCTTTATTCACGTCTCACGAAGCCATCATATACTCTCGTACGTTGTAAACCGACTCTAGCCTTTTCAATTTCTATTACCAACAATTCACAGTGGCATTAACATGAATGTAACCAGACTTCCAAGTATTGTGTTCATGTCTAGCAGCAGCAGGCTACTACTGATTGGTGGTAGTTGCAGATGAAGATGACGAGCAGTGCAAGTGCATACATAAATGGCCCAAGAGATGACCTTGAGACCCAAGTGCAAGTGGGTTTTGTTGTGCTGTTGCCATAGCAAAACAGAAGGCCAATATACCCCAGGACATATAGGTCGTTCAACAAACAACAAACTCTTTTTAAAATGGATATCCTTATTTATATCTCTGAATAAATTGAGATCATTTTGTGAATAAAAATGGATTTAAATTCTTTGTGACATTACATATCTCGCATCTCTTCCATACTAGGGCTTCTCTATAACTTTATAAACTTTGAAGTGATCAAGGAGTACCATAGATGTATTTTATAAACTTTGTTTGATGTATAATATATTTTATTAATAATAATATAATCTTTTTGCAAAAGCTGTTTTTCATTTTTGAAAAACATTGCATCACTTTGTACAAACTGTTTTAAGGTTTGTATTATTTATTTTGTTTTGTTCCTCCTGTATTAGTTTAAAGTTTTTATTTTTTTTTTGCTAAGTTAGAAAACATACTCTTTTTTTGTTTTTTTTTTGCTATCTGCTCATAATTAGTAATAATTAGGTTTTTGTAATTTATTGTGACCCAAAATGAAACTAACTAAACTGTATTTAAATCAAACCAAATCAGTGTAATTTGAACCATATTATGCACACTTTAACCAACCACTATTATCGTGGGAGGAGTGCTAATTGGCCAAATTAGTGGAGACGAGAATTACCAACAATGCAAGGGATGACCTTAAAGTGGAAGAAAGAAAGACGCAGCAAGTTTCCAGTCAAAATATCCGTTTGCTTTTAGTGTCATGGTACGTAACTCAAATATTATTTGAATTCTTAAATTTGATATTTATAATGACATTTTATATTTAATGTTATATCAATATAAATGTATATATAATAATGAAAGAGGATCTACTGTTCTCGTGAACTAAAAAACAGAGGCAAAGTTATTTATAAAAAGAAAAAAAATGTTATTGTAATACTAAAATTTGATATTTATGTTGATATAGGTTTTATAAATTTTAATACTTTGTATATATGTTGTAGGTTTTGACTCATAAAATTGGACATGATTATATAAATTTTAAAACTAAAACTTATCGTAATCAAATTTTGTTTTATAATAATTGAGTTGGTTCTGATGGATCTAAAATTAAGTTTGAATTTATATAAAAAAAAAATTGATCTAACTCAATAGATGAATATTACTAACTCTTACGTACCGTTATTATCAAATCAATTATTTTTAATCATAGATGATACGAGAACAAATTGATTTTGGAATGAAAAAAATATATATATTATTTAATATAAGGTTATGCACGTTGGAAATACTTTTTAGTGTTACTTAAAAATTAAATATTTTTAAATAAAAAAAAAAGCATATTAAACTGATCAGATGGCAACCTCATAACAAATTGCATATCATGTGGTCCCTTCTATACTTTTCCGCAACAAATATATGACCTATATATAAAATTAAAATAATCCAACCGCGATTGAAATTATTGATTCCGTTCGACTTATTTTACAGAATAATTCGGTTTAGTTAAATTTTTTGAGTAATTTAATTTAATTTGACTACTTTGTTAAAAAAATTAAAAATAATTAAATCGATCAAAATTTGAAAAAACGCTGTGATTTTGACCCAATTAATTATACACTAAATTTTACAAACATCCCACTGTTGGACCTGCAAATGCAATGAACACAAGACCAAATAACTCTTGAATTCTACTAGAAGTGCAAATACACTCAAAAGGAAAAATAAAACCTTAATATTTAGGTTCCAATAATGTTATTTTTGACATCAAAACATTCTATATATTAAACCATATTTGTCTTTATTAAAAAGTTTCGATTCTTACTTTTGTAAAAGGTCTAGCAGGCTGGCGATGGGGAGAGTGGTGCTAATTGTCGATAGTTGCAGATGAAGATGGCGAGCAATGCAAGTGCGTAAATGGCCCAAGAGACAGCCGTGAGCCACAACGGGAAAGCAATTGTGATGGCGAAGAAGAAAGCCGTGATCCCTAGAAACACACCAACATGCTCCAGGACTCGAGCTACATTAGCGTGCTTGTTAGCGATGTTCATGGCAACGAAGATGGCAGAAAACGCAAGCACCAACAACATACGCAGCAAGTAAAAGCTTATAGCGTCTGTCTTGCGAGCCTCGACCGCAATTTGAGCTGCGGCCGCCAAGCAAAACCCAACCGTAAGCGTCGGCCAATCCAGCTGGCGATTGTTCCCCTCCTGCTGCAGCCGATCATCATCAGCAGTTTGCTTCCCTACTACTGGGGTAGTTAAAGAAGCGTTTTCATGATCATAAATTGGCTTTGATATTTCAGTGGTCAGTTGCTTGGCCTCAGCTGCCAAAGGGAGATGAGGATCAAGCGCGGGTGGTGGGGTGCTAGTTTGGCGTGGCGGGAGGGCCATAGTCGTGAAAGAGATGAAGAAGCCAAAAAATTACGGGATTAGGAAATTAAAGATAGTTGGGAGCAACTAGCTAGCTAGCTCACATTGGCTAATATGTGTGTGTGTATATATACACCGATCCGGTAATATTAGACCCAGGCAGAGATATCTCTCTGCCAATCTGCACTCACTGGGAATCTGCAGAGGGTCTAATATATTATATTAAAATACTGATTAGACGTCAAAGTATGAGTTTTGTGACTTTTTGTTTTGAGTTTTGTGGAAGGGTGCTTGAGAAGGTCTTTGAGTCTTCGTGACATTTAATGTCACGAAGACTCAAATACCTTCTCAGAAACAAAATGTCACGAAGACTGAAATGCCTTTCCTAGGCCTCTCTGCGGATTTATATATATATATATATACCAATATGTAAAGGGATGTAGACGTGTCTCAACGCTCTTGATAAAAAATTTAAAATATTTTTAAATTTTATTTTAATTATTTTATATTTTAATTTAAAAAATATTTTAATTTTATTTTTTATAATTTTATATTTTTCATTTTAATCAACCTTATCTATCTATCCATCTATATATATATATATATATATCCAAAGAGGGAAGGAGGAGAAAAACTTTTCAAAGGCATTCTATTAACCATCTTTGGGAGATGAAATTTATTGTTAAAAATACGATAAAAAATAAAAGATCTAATCATACTCAAATATAAGAATTTTTTATGTGAAAAATCTTAAAAGAGAAAAATTATAACCATTAGAATGATAGAAGAAAAATATCATTACGTAATAAAATTTATAATTATAAAGTTCAATATTCTTTTTTCAAACTCAAGTCTCAATTACACTAATTCTATCTTTTATTGATTTTTTATAAGTGATTTGCACAATTTAAAAAACAAATCAAGTATATTATTTATAAACTAATTTTCTTATTTATCAAGATTAAAGTTTTCTTGTCTAATAACAATTAATAATTGACTAAGTAAAAGAGATTACATATTAAAAATAAAAGTAATATTAAAAATAAAAAATAATTTTAAAAATTAATTAAAATTTCTCATTAAAAATCCCAACATCTATAAAGGGTAAAGAGTAGTGAAATTATAAACACGGCTAAAGCAAAATCGATGAGAGAAATTCTTTCTTGCCACTGAGTGATTGACAATGACATTCAGACATTTTCAAACTCTATGATCATTTATTTAGCTGTAGGAGCCCATCTCTACCATGTAATTAAGGTTAGAAATTAAATTATAGCAAAGCTGTTTTTAAAAATTATTTATTAAAAAAATAAAGAAGCTAACAACTCTAATTTATACCTGAAAAGGGAGATCAAACTCATTTTAATTTAGTTTTGAAACATTCGATTAATTACTTGGTTCTCCCTTAAAAGAGAGGGCAAAAGCATTTACTTGATCCTCCCTTAAAAAGAGAGTGAAAAGGGCTGTTTTTATAACTTGAATTCATGAACTCAAAAGAGTGAAAAGGGCTGTTTTTCTGTCCATGACTGGGTGTCTTATGTGCCACACAAACAGCCTATATTTAATGCTCAATTAAACTGAAAATGTTGTTATAATTATGATTTAGAATTTAAATTTGTCTACGATTAAAACTCTTAATTTGATTATGATTACGATTTCGAATTTGATTGTAATTATGATATTATTAAATTTAATTTCAAGTAAAATTTATCTTATATGAAGAAATATTCTCATAAATCATCTTTTGATTATGATATAATTTTTTGTGTATATTCATAGAAGAATTTAGAAATATAAACATATATCTAATACTCTTAAATTAGTTACAATTATATCACTTTTATACTAATAATTATTTATTTAATAATATTTTGTTCTTTCTATCCGTAATTTTTTTTAATTTGAGTTTTTCACGTAAAATGATGTATTCATGTGTGTGATTGATGGTTTGATCGTAGTTTATATTCAATCCAATATTATAATAAAGTGGTATTTGATATTTTACTCTTTGTAATAAAATGGTTTTGATAATGACTATATGAAAATCAATCTTTAATAAATGAGTTTGAAGCAAGTTATGGAAATCTATATAGAAGTAATGTTAAGTATGGTTGAGTATGTTTTAAATCAAAATAAATTTATTTTTGAAAATCTCAACTTGCTTTCAAAAGAATCAAAATGAGGATTTGTTAAGTTTTCAATCTTGACAAATGGATAGTTGACTATGTGGTTCATTCTGTTGACTATACTGGTTAATCTGTCGATTAATTATTTTTCACTCTGTCGACTATTATGTAAGGATAGTCGACTATGGCTTTTATTCTATCGACTATATTTGTTCATGATTTTCAAAATTCTCTTCATATTTTTGTGTCTGTCGACTATGTGTATGTGTCACTACAAGGAAAATGGGTATTGCCGGCGAATTTTTCCCAACAATTTAAATAATAGTCGGGAAAACACCATAATCCCCGGCGATTTTAAAAATCGCCGGTAATTTTGACCCATTACCAGCGGTTTTCTAAGCCGCTGATAATGTTAGCCCATCTCTAGCAATTTTAAAACCGCTGGGGATATATGATTTATATACCCCCTCCCACGCCCAAATTAATCTTCCCCTTACCATCTTCTCTTCCAAAATCTCCCCTTGCAAACCCTAACCCTCTCTCGCTCGCTCTCGTTGCTGATTCGCTGCCTCTCTCATCATCACTCACTCTCAATCGCTCTCAGCCTCGCTCAATCACTCTCAGTCGCTCTCGACCTCGCTCGATCACTCTCAGTCGCTCTCGGCCTCGCTCACGCACGCTCAGTCTCTCTCGGCCTCGCTCGCGCACTCTCGATCGCTCTCGCCATCGCTCACGCTCATGAACCTTTTTCTATTTCCAGAAGATTCTATGAAACGATAAGATCATTCCTGCGAAACGAAGCCGGGGTCCATTCTCCAACTGGCCATCCGGATTCCAAAAATGTGCGATTTCTCTCTCTCATTCTCTCTCTCTCTCTCTCTGTTCAATGGCTATTCTGCTCTTTGGATACGCCATGGTATTCTATTTATCAGTTTAAATCGATTCATTTTGAACAATTGCTTGCAAGTTTTGCTTTTACATTATTGTTCGACAATCATTGTTTCAATTGATTACGATTTCAATGGATATAAAAGTGGTATTCTAAACGAACTGTGAACTTTTCAGAATTGGTGGTTGTTTAGGAATTGCAAAAGAGAGAGATTATTATAAATTTGTTATGAACAAGACTTCTGTTTTAGTAGTGCCATATATTGTTTTATAAAAATTGTGCATGCATGATTTGTGAAGAATAACTTCAGCTGAACATAAAAAGTTCAACTTTGATTCTACTGTAGTGAGGTTAAGTCAGCACAAAGGGGTTTGAAAATGTGTCAAACAAACTAGGAGACAGTTTGAATGAACTTAGTTCAAATTCCCTATTACAGGTCATTTGAACACGATCAAGATTTTGAGAGTTGATTTTTTTGGCTAATAACAAGTTGTTGGAGCACCATCACACCTCATTTGAACTGTTGATCAAAATTCAAAAAGAAATGAGTCCTTTTCTGCATGAAAATATATGCTTACCAATTCAGACTCATGCAAAAGACTATATCATAGCAGCTAGGTTGACAAAATTCAGAGGTTACACATTGTGAGTGAAAAGGATTCCACTAGAAAAAGAAAACATCATTGCTGAGGGTCAAAAAGAATTAAGGTTTGATCTCATTAGTAGTGATATAAAGGTTTT
Source organism: Diospyros lotus (assembly GCF_014633365.1). Lineage (NCBI taxonomy): Eukaryota > Viridiplantae > Streptophyta > Magnoliopsida > Ericales > Ebenaceae > Diospyros > Diospyros lotus. The sequence continues at coordinate 1,603,563 of NW_026267104.1, forward strand.
ATCAGCTTCTGTTCTAGGGATACTAGTAAATAGTAACATGAGATCAACGTTTATGGGTAGCAGTTCATCATGGGTTTTAGCAAATGGAAGACTTCAATCTTAGGTTGGGGATCCTAGCATCTAGATTTTACTTATGTGTCTGAAAATTGTATTAGAGCTTATTTAATCTAAATGTGAATTACCTTGGTTTTACTCTTGATTCTCAGGTTTTCACAGAAATCACCACATTTTTTTATTTTCTCTGCATTTACAGTGTGGTGATTGTAGTTAAGATTACACTAATAAGTAATTACTAAACAAAAAACAACTGGCAATTTCTCAATTGATATTAGAGCATATGCATAGTATTGATTGAGTTAATTTTCTCAAATTCTCAATGTCAAAACTTGTCTTGTTGATGTCAAATGATCGTATATTAATAGTTTTGACCAACAGTTGAGTTGGAATCATGGGAAAAAAACATACCATTTGGCCAATGGGTATTTATCATTATTATTATTGTTATTATTTCTCAGTAGGCTGTGTCTTATTATATATTTAGATTCATGAATGGTAAATAGACTGAATGTAGAGAAAGTTGTAAATTTTGAAAGTTTGCATGCACCCATAAAAAGAAGCAGTAGGGTCTAACCACAGATGTGACAACAGGAAGATGGGCCTTTGTGATAGTAGTTTCTCAGTGGAGGTGGCAGGGTAGAAGGAACAGTAGCAGCTTGAGTGAAACAAAAAGAACAGGTGAAGGTAGTGGAATGACAAGGATTCAGTGTCAAACATAGCAAAGACACTGGTGTTGAATCATAACAAAACTATAGTAGCATCATAATATTAACACGAAGGAATTGAGAGTAACAACAAATCAGAAACAAATTACAACTACAGTAATTAGCACACTAGTACTTTGTTGCAATGTTGTTAATCTGTGATGATACTTGTCACAGATTATCAAATCCTAATTTTCATATAATTAACTGTGGCAATGGCTACAACCAGGTATTCATTAGGTTCTATTTATTTATTTATTCTCTAAAGTTGATTGTGCAATGCTCCATAGACATAAACCATTCAACACACAGGTTTGCTTAACCTGCTTTGGCGATGATGGGAGATCAATAGTTATAATTATTTTAGAAGTTTTGGGAGTCTAGTTGTGTAGGTATTTTAGTTATTTCACGAACTTCAGAGAAGCAGGTATTTTTAAGTTCTCTTCTTGCATTAATTTGAACTCCAAGTTTAGTTCAGATTAGGTTTATCTGTTTTCAACTTTAATTTAGCATTCGTAGTTTGGTAGAATTTTGTGAGTCTATAAATATGTCCCAAGTAAGGATTATTCAAATCCGGTATGTTAATTACTGAATGCAAATTAATGGAGAATGGCCACTGATTTCTCTCTCCCCTTATTTTTCCCTTTTCTTCTTCTCTGCCAAACATCTCTACTCTACTCTCTATGTTGCCTCAGTCTTTCTCTATAAGCTCTATATTTCTTATTCTTCTCCCCCCTCCCCCAACTAATGTTTGATGTTCTACCCTTGTGCTTAGTTTTGATAATGAAAAACATATGTTATTAAATCCCTAAGTCATGAATCAAGGTGGTGGTTTTCAACAAAATCAATTTCAAGTGCATTGTTAAAATGAAAACCAAAAAGATTTATGATTTTCTATTTTAGTTAGAGATTTGCAAAGTCAAGTTTTTAGTCTTAAAAGAATCTCCTAAAATGATTTTCAAATTAGCTTTGAAGTCATTGGTCAACATAGAGCTAAAATTGTTCTAAGGCAAAAGACCAACTAGAACATGTTTTTGAAAGTGTGTTCATTTTAGAAAGTGTTCATTTTAGAAAACTATCTCCTAGTATTTTGATATCTAATATCTCTTAGTAATGAAATGGTTTTGATGAATGTCTATATAAAAATCAATTTCTATCATGTGGATTATATGAATGAGAAAATGAATTTTTAGTATATAAGTTTTGAAGTAAGATATGAAAACTTATAGAAGAAATATTGAGTATGGTTGAAAGTGTTTTGAAAAACTTGCTTGTTGAGAGTGATTTGTTTCAAAATATACTTTTGATAATCTCAACTTGCTTTAAAGATAATCAAAATGAGTTTTTAAAGAATCGAATAAGGATGTATTGAAAATTCAAGATTTTCTATAGAATAGTCGACTATTAGGATCATTCTGTTGACTATGCTTCAAAATAGTCGACTATTTTTTATGTTCTGTCGACTATTTAAGCATCTGTCGACTATTTTAGCATCTGTCGACTATCGAGTAAAAATAGTCGACTATGCCTTTTGATCTGTCGACTATTTTTGTTCATAAGTTTCAAAAATTTCTTCATATCTCAGCATCTGTCGACTATTGAAATGTGTCTGTCGACTATTGAAATTTTGTGTTATAAAATAGTCGACTATTCGTTTTGTCTGTCGACTATTTCTTGCTTTAGTTGTAAAAATAGTCAACTATATATTTCTTCTGTCGACTATTTCTTTTTGCAGAAAGCTCCAACGGCTATTTTTTCAAATCCCAACGGCTCCAAACGGCTATATTTCTCTTCAACTTCGTGGGACACTTATATATATATGTCATAGATGATCAAGAGGAGGCTAATGGATGGGAACGAGTTGATCTAAAGAGTTCAAATCATTTTTACTCGAAGCTTACAATCTTTGCGCTTTCACTGTTGTATTTTCTATCCAAGGCTTTGTTGTTCTATCATTGTAAATTTATTATTAAGCCTTGTTTTCATTGTGAGAGAACTTATAACTAAGAGTGTTAACTCTTAGCTTCTCTCTTTCATTTATATCGTTCTTATTTTCCTAGCTTTGTGCTAGAAGACTTGCTTGTTGAAGCAAGTGGCTGTAATTCCTAGCTAGGTGCTAGAGGACTTGCTTGTATAAGCAAGAGGTTGTAATTCCTAGTCTTGGACTAGAGGACCTACTTGGTTTAAGTAGGGGGTTTTAGTGGATGGTTTGAAAAATCCTTAGTGAGGAGCTAAGGTAGTGGATTAGGCTTGGGTTAAGCCGAACCACTATAAATCCTTTGTGTTCTTCTCTTGTGCTTGTGGTTTTATTTCATTTATTATTTCAAGCAATTCAATAATCCTCACTTGCATCGAATTTTCAATATCAAAAGGATTTCAAAGTTCTATCAAAGGTTTTTAAAATAACCAATTCACTCCCCCTCTTGGTGTGTACCATAGAATCTCCCGTTCTAACAATGTTCCCATACAAAGCCACTTTAGAGGATTCCAAGTCATAAGGCTAGCACATAGATGGGAATGCATATTCCAAATAAGAAAATTAAGGGCATGTTCTCTTTGGCGTTTTCGAGCCGTTTTCTGTTTTTAATTTTTCAAAACACTGAAAACGTGTTCTCTTTGTTATTTTCAAAAATGCGTTTTCAAAAATAAGAAAAAAAATTGTAAAGAAAACCCAAAACAACATTTTGTTGTTTTGGGCGTTTTCAATGAAAATTCACTGAAAACGCCAAAACACGAAAAACACGCCCAACACCCCCCCCAACTCCAGATCACTCATCTCTCTCTCTCTCATCTATTTTCTTCCATCCCTTCTCTCATTTCGCCTCATTTCTCCAGCGTCGACCATCAACTGCACCCGTCATCTTCGTCATCTCCGTGAACCGCCATTGACTATGCCCGCCACCACCATCACCATCACTGCCATAGACTACGCCAGCCCCCGCCCCCGCAGTTTTATCTTGCTGGTCTTCGTCTCTCTCTCCTCTGTTTGCTCCTCTCTTTTCTTCCTTCTGTTGTTTGTTTTGGGTATGTTGGTCCATGGGTAGTGTAGAATAGCTACCTCAGATCGCCTGAAACCACCGGCCATGGTGGCCTATGGCGACTGGTAGCGCGATAGGCAGATGGGTCGAACGATTAACTTTAGATCTAAGGAGATTTGGCCGTTGGATCTTCTTGGTTTTTGGGTATGTTAACCCCCTTGGCTTGGAGATTCTAATGGTAGGTTTTGATCATCTATATCACCGGCCGGTGGTGGTCGTCGGCGCCGGAGAAGATGCAGGGCGTTGGAGAAGAAGAAAGGAGAAAAAGGAAAAAGAAAAGGAAGAAAAGAAAAAAAACAAAAAAGAAGAGAAAACAGAATTAAAAAAATTATTATTAAATTTTTAAAATGAAATTATATATTTATTTAAAATTTTAAAAATGTAATATATCTAGATTATAACTAAAAATATAAGATAACATATGTTATATTATTAAGTGTATAATTTAACATAGATTATTGTTAAGATGTATGTTAGTCATTTATTATTTTACTTTAATGGTAAAATTTTATTAAAAAGAATTAATTTTATTATTTAATAATTAAATTTATTAAATAAAATATCATAATAACAAAAAAGAAATAGTTTTTCAAAATTTCAAAGTAAACGCGTTTTCTAATTTTTTGTTTTCAGAAATAATTTTTCAGAATGACAAAAAGAACACGTTTTTAAAAACCTCAAAATAAACACTCAAAACACAAAACTGAAAATAAATTCAAAACTCAAAACTGAAACACAAAGAGAACACCACCTAATATTCTAATGTAGGAGAATTAAATTAGTGTGATACTGTTTACTTTTCAACTAGAGTACAAAGTCTGATAACTAATGCTAAGTACTGTAGTAACCTAAAAATCGAACCTCTTGTTTTGCTGTACTATATCTCTTCATAGTTTGTTTTCTGGTGCAGGGCCCCAAACCCAGATAACGTGTTGGTTATGTGGACTCCAGTAAGGCTATTCTCCACCAGAAATTTGCTCCAAAACTAGAGGCTGTTCAAGACAAATTTCGTCTAAGAGAGCTGAACTTCCTGATTCCTCAACTCTTGAGACCAATGACTTTGAGCCATTTTTTGTTGCCAGGTGTCGTATCTTCAAAAGATCAAATGATAAGGTACCATACTTTTTCCTTCCTTTTCCTTCATACGTAGCATTGGATAGACGTATACCATATCAACGCACATGCTTTGTTTGGTTATTTGACTTTGTCGGTGGTTTAATACCGTCGGCAATTATTTAATGAAAAAAATAAAAATTTTGCCGGCGATTTTTTAAATTGCCGACAATTATTTGACTTTGTCGGCGGTTTTCTAACCGCCGGTAATAATTTTTTCGACAATTTTTAAATTGCCAGAAAAAGTGAAATTTTGCCGGCAATTTAGAAATACCACTGGTAAATAGTATTTTTCAGCGGTTGTAAACCGCCGGAAAGATTTTTCGACGGTTATAATTACCACCGGTAAAACTTTTACCTATGATTTTTTTACTTTTTCCGATAGTTTTTTTACCGTTGAAAAAAGTCAAAACTCTTGTAGTATGTCTATCGACTATGGGTAATTTGTGTTAAAGATAGTCGACTATGATTTCTTGTCTGTCGACTATACCTAGTTATATTTGAAGAAATAGTCGACTAATCTATTTTGTCTGTCGACTATGTGTTTCTCGAAAACTTATAGCGACTAGTTTTTTGGTGCAATTAATGCTCGTCCAACTACCCACAACGGTCCAAAATTCAAAATTATCCACCATCAACTATAAATAGGTGGTTGAAGACGCATTGAAGGCTGTTGAACTTATTGAATATCAACAAACACCGAGCTTTTACTGTTACATGGAGCAATTAATCTTTCTCTATGTATTTTCATTTATGAGGCTTTCATATCTCACTGTTCCATTCATTTTAAGTCTCAATTATTCATTTAAAGAGAGAGATTGTAACTAAGAGTTGTACTCTTAGACTCTCAATTCCATGATTTTTGTAATTTTCCTAGCATAAGCTAGAGGGCTCATTAAATTGGAAGGGTAGTACATTTCCTAGTTAATGACTAAATGACCTGCTCATATTGAGTAGGGGCTTTGATAGTGAAATTGCTTAAAAATCCTTAGTTGGTAGCTAAGGTAGTGGACTAGACTTGGAAAGCCGAACCACTATAAATACTAGTCTCTTGTGCTCTTTGTTTTCACTTGTCGCTAATTAGCATTTTTATTCTTACATATTTCGCTTAATCTTTCATAAGATTTCATATTTTTTTTAAGAAATTTTTAATTTACCAATTCACCCCCTTTTGGTGTGTGCCATATCATTTCAATTCTATCAGTATTAGAGAAGTTGGATCAAATCATCAACCGTTTGCAAATCTTAGTCGTTAGATCTAAAAATTGAAAAATATTATTAGTACATTATGACTTACACCTTAGGCTACACAATATAGTTAAAATGTCTAAAATACCCCTCATTCAAGGTGATGAGACGACGTGAAGTGGTGAGACGCATGACTAAAATATCCATCACCCAAGGCAATGAGGCGTAGGGAGTATTTTTGTCATTTATGATGCATTGTGTAGTCCAAGATCTAGCTCAAGGGTACCAATATCATGGTCACAAATTTTCAGCTCTATCTCCATCTTCCTCAACCTAGTTATTGTTGCCCAGCTTTTGCCGCCGCCATCGTCTGACTATCGCAGCCGTCCAACCACTGCTAGTCATTGTCACCCACATCGCCGGTGACCTCTGTTGTCGACTTTAGCTTTTGGAGCAGCCACTGGTCGATTGCAATCGCTTATTTTCTTTTGCTTCTGTTTGGCCATCAACCCCACCGCCGACGACCTTTATCTCCACCGTCGCTCGTGCGACTATCGCCCTTCGTCATTTTGCACTGGTATTTTGTCGGTCACCTCGCCATTAGCTACCTTGGCCTGTTGCCATTTCGCGTGACTGACGGCCCTTACCTTGCTCTGACTTTGTTTCCGTCGCCCTTGCCAATCATCAATAACCATCGCTCCCCCTCCCGCCATCGACTTCACCGACCACCTCGTTGTTAGTATTGATGCTCTAATGCTAGATTTAGATGGCATTCGAGATTTATATTTATGGAACCAACGATGTAATTCTTACAATATGTTATAAAATATGTTTTCATATTTAAGGTCTTAACTCTCCAATCATTTCATATGAATGAGTCCTTAGAGTTTTTGTTGAATGTCTTATTCTTAAGTGTTAATAATGTGTGACAATTGACTTTTGTAATAAAGATATCTTAATGGTTATTCTCAATCTTTAAACTTCTCAGATGACGACTATAATTAATCAAGTACGAACTGTCACATGGGATATTACCTTTGATTAGTATGAGATGCTAATGATAAATGATGGTGAGTCGCATGTCATAATCCATAAGATGAATATGGTATATATGTGGGTAGGTGTTACTGGAACACTTATTGAATGTGACACACGTGACAGATCACATGAGCTCAGGGGATCTATGGCTAAACTGAAAAAATGTTATTTTAATACTAAAATTTGATATTTATGTTGATATAGGTTTTATAAATTTTAATACTTTGTATGTTGTAGGTTTTGACTCATAAAATTTGACGTGATTATATAAATTTTAAAACTGAAACTTATTGTAATCAAGTTCGAGTTTAATTGAGTTGGTCCTGATGGATCTAAAATTAAGTTTGACTTTACATAAAAATTGATCTAATTCAATAGATGAATATTATTAACTCTTACCGTCATTATCAAATCAATTATTTTTAATCATAGATGATACGAGAACAAATTGATTTTGGAATGAAAAAATATCATTTAATATAAGGTTAAACACGTTGGAAAGACTTTTTAGTGTTACCTAAAAAATAAAATATTTTTAAATAAAAAAACATATTAAACTAATTAGATGGCAACCTCATAATAAATTGCATGACATCATCGATGTCTAGTTTCTTCTGTTGGTCCTTAGGATATGGCTATTTAAGAGGGAGATAAATTCAGTAATTAAAATTTTTTTCTCTTTTAATAAATATTCTTGATTAATAATTTTATTTAAAAATATATATGATAAATATTATAAATTACGTTTAAGATTAATAATTAATATAAGTCACAATATATAGCAAAAATAAATACAATGAGGCACAACATAATTTATAGTGATTCGGTATTTTCACACATACTTAGTCTACTCTTCTAAGATTTAACTACTTTTGGGGTTTCACTAAAATAATTTTACTAAGGTTTTCACATTGATTCACCTTAAAAATTAGATACACACCTAGATTACAATGAGTTCTAGGTAATCATTACACCAAGATTTTCACTCTAACTTACTTTGAAAATTAGATTCACTTAGATTTTAACGGTTATAAGAAACTTATATAATTTACCATGATAATTTAAATGTTATAAATAATTTGTCCACACTTAGACACAAATAAATAATTAAAAATAAATTATACAAGGTAATAATATTTGAATAAATAAATAAAATTGTAACTTTAAATGGAGAAATTTGGATTTGTCATAGAAAATTTGAAGAATTCTTCTCCTCTTCGATGGATGCACAATAATGTTTCAAGAGTCTCAGATTATTTGGATGATAACTTGAGAGAGTTTGGAATTTTTTAAGTATTTTGGATTCGCAATGGAAGTATTTGGTATCTCAAAAATGAGATTAGGGGATATTTATAGGTATTTTAATTATTTTTTTAACAATAAAAAATATGATCCTTATGGCATAAATAATTTAGAATTATAATTTAAAATTAATCTGTGCATTTATATAATCAATAAGGTTTGTAGATCACCTGGCAATGGAAGACTTAGGTTAGTTGGAGATAATGTTTGAATCAAGGGACATACTAGTTGTTAAATTCTTTTTTTTTGAGACATATATGTTATAAAAATATTTTATGAATTAATTTAAAATATATTTTAAAATATTGTAATAAAAAATAATAGTTTTGATAATAAATATGTTATGAAAATATTTTATAAATTAATATAAAAATTATATAAAAATATTTTTAATAGAAAATAATATTTTTGATAATACATATGCTATGAAAAAAATATTTTATAAATTAATTAAAAATAATTCGATACTACAATTAATAATTTTAAGAAAAATATTATTTTCGTTAATCACCCAAAATACTATAATGTGTATATTAAATTTTTTTTTTGTTAATCATCAAAATTTAATTAATATGAACAAATTAACTTAACACCTTCTATACTTTTTTGCAAGATAATCCAACCGATTGAAATTATTGATTTTGTTTGACTTAATTTGCAAAATAATTTGATTTAGTTAAGTTTTTCCAGTAACTTAATTCAATTTGACTTTTTTATTAAAAAAATTAAAATAATTGAATCAATCAAAATTTTAAAAAAGGCTGTGATTTTGACCCAATTAATTAAACATTACCACCGAATCAAAAATTAAAACCAAACCAAATGTATTAAATGAGTTCGCATATACACTAAGTTTTACAAACATCCCATGAATTCTGTTGGACTTGCAAATGCAATAAACACAACCAAATGACTCTTGAATTCTACTAGAACTGCAAATACACTCAAAAGAAAAAAACAAAACCTTATTTAGGTTCTAATAATTTTATTTTTGGCATCAAAACGTTCTATATATTAAATTATACAAATGTCTTTATTACAAGGTTTTACTTCTTTTTTTTTTTTTCTCTTTTTTGGCCAAAAGTAAAATTTACTGTTTTGTAAAAGATCTAGCAGCAACAGTAGGCTGGTGATGGGGAGAGTGGGGCTAATTGTCGATAGTTGCAGATGAAGATGGCAAGCAATGCAAATGCGTAAATGGCCCAAGAGACGGCCTTGAGCCACAACGGGAAAGCAATTGTGATGGCGAAGAAGAAAGCCGTGATCCCTAGAAACACACCAACATGCTTCAGGACTCGAGCTACATTAGCGTGCTTGTTAGCAATGTTCATGGCAATGAAGATGGCAGAAAATGCAAGCACCAACAACATACGCAGCAAGTAAAAGCTTATAGCATATGTCTTGCGAGCCTCGACGGCAATTTGAGCTGCGGCCTCCAAGCAAAACCCGACATTAAGCGTCGGCCAATCCAGTTGGCGATTGTTCCCCTCCTCCTGCAGCCGATCATCATCAGCAGTTTGCTTCCCTACTACTGGTGTAGTTGAAGAAGCGTTTTCATGATCACAAATTGGCTTTGATATTTCAGTGGTCAGTTGCTTGGCCTCAGCTGCCAAAGGGAGATGAGGATCAAGCGCGGGTGGTGGAGTGCTAGTTTGGCGTGGCGGGAGGGCCATAGTCGTGAAAGAGATGAAGAAGCCAAAAAATTACGGGATTAGGAAATTAAAGATAGTTGGGAGCAACTAGCTAGCTAGCTCACATTGGCTAATATGTTTGTGTATATATACACCGATCCGGTAATATCAGACCCTGTGCAGGCAGAGATATCTCTCTGCCAATCTACACTCTCTGCGAATCTGCCTAGGGTCTAATATATTATATTAAAATACTGATTAGGCGTGAAACAGTGTTTGAATTTTGTGACTTTTTGTTTTCAGGATTTGAGTTTTGAGAAAAGGTGTTTTGAGTCTTTGTGACTTTATTGCAGAGTTTTTGTAGATTTGAGTTTTGTGAAAAGGTGTTTGAGTCTTTGTACCTTTATTGCAGAGTTTTTGTAGATTTGAATTTTGTGAATAGGTGTTTGAGTCTTTGTGCCTTTATTGCAGAGTTTTTGTAGATTTGAGTTTTGTGAAAAGGGGTTTGAGTCTTTGTGCCTTTATTCCAGAGTTTTTGTAGATTTGAGTTTTGTGAAAAGGTATTTGAGTGCCTTTATTCCAGAGTTTTTGTAGATTTGAGTTTTGTGAAAAGGTGTTTGAGTCTTTGTACCTTTATTGCAGAGTTTTTGTAGATTTGAGTTTTGTGAAAAGGGGTTTGAGTCTTTGTGCCTTTATTCCAGAGTTTTTGTAGATTTGAGTTTTGTGAAAAGGTATTTGAGTGCCTTTATTCCAGAGTTTTTGTAGATTTGAGTTTTGTGAAAAGGTGCTTGAGTCTTTGTGCCTTTACTGCAGAGTTTTTATATTACTGCAAAGTTTTTGTAGATTTGAGTTTTGTGAAAAGGGGTTTGAGTCTTTGTGCCTTTATTCCAGAGTTTTTGTAGATTTGAGTTTTGTGAAAAGGTATTTGAGTGCCTTTATTCCAGAGTTTTTGTAGATTTGAGTTTTGTGAAAAGGTGTTTGAGTCTTTGTACCTTTATTGCAGAGTTTTTGTAGATTTGAGTTTTGTGAAAAGGGGTTTGAGTCTTTGTGCCTTTATTCCAGAGTTTTTGTAGATTTGAGTTTTGTGAAAAGGTGCTTGAGTCTTTGTGCCTTTACTGCAGAGTTTTTGTATTACTGCAAAGTTTTTGTAGATTTGAGTTTTGTGAAAAGGTGTTTTGAGTCTTTGTGCCTTTATTCTAGAGTTTTTGTAGATTTGAGTTTTGTGAAAAGGTATTTGAGTGCCTTTATTCCAGAGTTTTTGTAGATTTGAGTTTTGTGAAAATGTGCTTGAGTCTTTGTGCCTTTACTGCAGAGTTTTTGTATTACTGCAAAGTTTTTGTAGATTTGAGTTTTGTGAAAATGTGTTTTGAGTCTTTGTGCCTTTATTCCAGAGTTTTTGTAGATTTGAGTTTTGTGAAAAGGTGCTTGAGTCTTTGTGCCTTTACTGCAGAGTTTTTGTATTACTGCAAAGTTTTTGTAGATTTGAGTTTTGTGAAAAGGTGTTTTGAGCCTTTGTGCCTTTATTCCAGAGTTTTTGTAGATTTGAGTTTTGTGAAAAGGTATTTGAGTGCCTTTATTCCAGAGTTTTTGTAGATTTGAGTTTTGTGAAAAGGTGCTCGAGTCTTTGTGCCTTTACTGCAGAGTTTTTGTACTACTGCAAAGTTTTTGTAGATTGAGTTTTGTGAAAAGGTGTTTTGAGTCTTTGTGCCTTCACTGCAGAGTTTTTGTAACAAAAAGTCACAAAACTCAAAACATTATTTCACGCCTAATCAGCATTTTAATATAATATATATTAGACCCTCTGCAGATTCGCAGAGTACAGATCGCCAAATGCAGATTTGACTTCTCCAATGAAAAAATGCTATTTGTACATAACCATATTTATAGAATATTTAAACAGAGATGATATATTACGATATTTTAATATTAAAATATCATAATATTTTATAATATATTTTATTCATTCCCTTCTCCCTTTCTTTTCTATTACCTCGTCGTTGCAACCTCACCTACTGTCGTTTTTCGCCTTAGCCAGCTCTCGTCGTCGCCTTGCCACCTTGTCGCTGTTGTTGCAGCCTTGCCGTTAGGGCCGACAATGTGAGAAGGAGAGCGAGAAAGAGACAAAGGGAGAGAGATATGGTATTGGGCATTTAAGTCATTTATTATAAGGACAAAATGGATATGTGATTGCCCTATAAGTGCTTCTGTAATATTTTTTTTATATAAATAGTATGACTCTCTCCAATTAGACCTCTCTGCAGGTTGAGACATATATATAATTTATATTTTAATTTAAAAAATATTTTAATTTTATTTTAATATAATTTTATATTTTTCATTTTAATCAACTTTAGCTATATATATATATATATATCTAAAGAGGGATGAAAGAGAGAAACTTTTTCGAAGACTTCCCATTAGCTACGGCCTTTGGGAGATGAAATCTACAAAAGAGTGGAGAGAAGACTAGTAGTGAAATTATAAACACAGGTAAAGCAAAATCGATAAGAGAGAAATTCTTGCTACTGGATTACTGACAATGACATTCAAACATTTTCAAACTCTATGATCATTTGTTTAGGTGTAGGAGCCCATCTCTACCATGTAATTAAGGTTAGGAATTAAATTATAGCAAAGTTGCTTTTAAAAATTTACTAAGGTAACGTTTGTTAAAATAAAAAAGATAAGAAAATATCAATATAAGTTCAAAATAGTTTTCGGACCATGATATGGAATGGTCAAGATAAGGTTGAGAAATATTTTAAGATTTTTATCAAACTATTTGTTAAATTCCTTAAAATGTATTAGAGGAGATATATGTCATTTTTTTTTTCTTATATATGGAGACCAAGATATGCTTATTTTGAGGAGATGAGAGATATATATATCTTGAAAAATTAAGATAAGAGGTCACAAGATGAATTTTTTAAAAATGATCAAATAAAGGGCATTTATTAATCAAGATATGGGGTGGAATATATCTCGTACTTCTATTATTTTCAACATATTTATTAAACTTATCTAATTATTATTGAGAAAATCATTTTATGATCTCTTATCTTAATTTTTCAAAATATACATATCTCTTCTCCCTCTCAAGATAAACATATCTTGATCTCTACATATAAGAAAAAAATAACGCATTTGTCCTTTAATGCATTTCAAAGAATTTAATAGATATTTTGATAAAAATTTTAGAATGTTTCTCAACTTTATCTTGATTATTCTATATTTTAGTTCCAAAATCATTTTAGACTTATTTTGATATTTCCTTATCTTGTTCATTTTAACAAACGTTATCTAAAAAAAATAAAGAACCTAACAACTCTAATTTATACCTAAAAAGGGAGATCAAACTTATTTTACTTTAGTTTTGAAAACATTAGCTTTACTTGGTTCTCCCTTAAAAAAAAGGATAAAAGCATTTACTTGATCCTAGAGATGTCAAAAGGGCCGGCCCAACCCGGCCCAAGTCGGCCCATGAGCTTTTTAAAAGGGCCGGGCCCAGGCCCGGCTTGGCCCATGACCCCCTACAAGGGGGCCAGCCCGTGGGCTAGAGGGCCGAGCTGGGCCCTTAGCCCACAGGGCCTAGCGAGCCGAGTCTAGTGGGCCCGACCTCTTTTTCTTTTTTTAAAAAATAATACATATAATATATACAAATATAAAAATTAATTTTTTTCTTTTTAAAATATTTTTCATCTTAATTCTTAAGTTTTAAATATTATTTTATTATTTTATATTTTAAAATTCTATATATCTTATAAATTTTCTTGTGAATTGATATGAAAAAGAATGTACATATAAAAAGGAGAATGCTTATTTATAATTTAAATATATAAAAAATTTAACTTAAAAATTTTAAATAAATTGATGGTTATTATTTATATATATTACGAAATTAAATTTTTTACTATCCAATATCAATAATTATTAAAAAATAATAAAAAAAATAAGGGCCTAACTGACTAGCCCATAAGGGCCTAATGGGCCCGGCCCAAAAGGGCCCAACGGGCCACGGGCCTGGCCGAGTCGAGCCATGGGCCCAATTTCTTTGACCCGGCCCAGCTCCCCTATAAGGCTGGGCCAAAGCCCGGCCATTTTGACACGTCTACGTTTATCCTCTTAAAAGAGAGTGAAAAAGGCTGTTTTTATAACTTGAATTCATGAACTCAAAAGAGTGAAAAGGGCTGTTTTTATAACTTGAAAAGGGCTGTTTTTTTGTAACTTTAATTCATGAACTCAACTCAACAGGGGAGCAAACTTGCCTTTACCTTGTGGAATTCTCTGTCCATGACTGGGTGTCTTATGTGCCACACAAACCGCTCAATTAAACTGAAAATGTTGTTATAATTGTGATTGGAATTTAAATTTGTTATGATTGAAATTTTTAATTTAACTATGATTATAATTTCAAATTTAACTATAATTATGACGTTGTTAAATTTGATTTTGAGTGAGATTTATCTCATATAGAGGAATATCCTCATAAATTATTTTTTAATTATAATATAATTTTTTGTGTATATTTATAGATAATTTTAGATTTATAAATATGTATCTAATATTCTAAAATTAATTGTAGTTATATTACTTTTGTATTAGTAATTATTTATTTAGTAATATTTTATTTTTTTTATTCATGATTTCTTTTAATTTGAGTTTTTACATAAGATTATGTATTTGTATGTGTGATTGATAGTGTGGTCGTAGTTTGTATTCAATCCAATATTGTAACAAAGTGGTATTAGAATAGTTGTATCAAACCATCAACTGTTTCTAGATCTCAACCGTTGGATCTAAAATTTTTTACCACCATCTTCATCTTTCTCAGCCCAATTACTGGTGCCCAGCCTCTGCCGCCGCCATCGTCTGACTATCGCAGCCTTCTGACCGCCGCTAGCCGCCGTCCCCCACATCACCAGTGACCTCTGCCGTCGACTTTAGCTTTTGGAGCAGCCATTAGTCGATCGCGACCGCTTCTTTTTCTTTTGTTTCTATTCAGCCATCAACCCCACCACCACAAGCCACCGCTGACGGCCTTCGTCTCCACCGTCGCTCTTGCGGTTGTCGGCCTTTATCATTTTGTTCTGGTATTCCGTTGGTCGCCTCGCCATCAGCTACCTTGCCCTGTTGTCGTTTCGCGAGACTGACGGCCCTCACCTTGCTCCGACTTTGTCTCTGTCGCCCTTGCCAATCACCGGCAACCATCGTTCCCCTTCCCGCCGTCGACTTCACCGGCCACCTCGCCTTGCCATTGCTGAAAGTGTTGCCTTCGTCCACTGTTGCTTCTGCCATTAACACACAGTGGTATGTCAATCATTATTAGCTATTCCAAGCTCACCCAGATCTCAACTCAGACTCAGATCTAATTAAACCTATTGGCCCGCTCCAAACCCGCTTCAAAATGCCAGCCTAGTTTCAATGTCTTTTGTCCAAATCTAGCCCAGATACAACAACTAGACCCATTTGTCCACTCAGATTCAAGAGCCCAGATCCAGATCTATTTTGCCCAGATTTACTACTCAAACTTAGTATTCTGGTTTGTTATCTATTGAAACTTTATTTACAGTCGTTTGACATTATTTTAAGTTATTTAATTTTTGTATTGGCTACCTTGGAGTATTATATTTCATTATTGGATTGAAATATTTGATTATTATTATGACAGGTTAAGATGCGTGTAATTTTGATAAAGATGAATTTAGATAAAAGTGGAGTTATCAAAAGGAATTTATATTAATGAGTGTGGAGTCATTAAGATCAATAAAGATATGTTAAGTCTGATCTTGTTGGCTATGTTTTAAATGCAGTTGAAGATATCCACAACAGTAAACTTTATGTGAATTTGGGTGGTATTTTTTCGTAGTATAGTTTTGATTAATATTTATCAGAAGATTAATTTTCTGTGATTTTGTTGGAAGAAAGAATTTTAGATAATTCCATATTTAAATTTCGTGTCAAGATGGAATTTGTTATAATTGTGATCTGAAATTTAAATTTATCTGTGATTAAAACTCATAATTTAATAATGATTATGATTTCGAATTTAACTGTGATTATAATGTTAAATTCAATTTTAAGTGAGATTTATCTCATCGGGAGAATTTTCTCATGAATTATCTTTTGATCAAGATATGATTTTTTGTGAATATGTATAGATGATTTTAGATTTATAAATAGGTATTCAATGTTCTAGAATTAGTTGTAATTATATCACTTTTATATTAGTAATTATTTAATAAGTAATATTTTATTTTTTTTGTTTATAATTTTTTTAATTTAATTTTTTTTATGTAAAATTCTATATTTGTGTATGTGATTGATGATTTGAGTGTTATTTGTATTCGACCAACAGCCATGTCCGCAGTCGACCAAAGTTCATGGATCAAATTAAGAATGACACAAAGTGATCGATGTTGGATAATGACACCTTTAATTTATTTATTAAGGAGGTGTTTGTTAACTAAAATAAGAGGGAGAAAAGGTCAGATATGGGAAGCATTCCGGATGTTTGGTATTTCCAACGTGTTTGTTAAGCTTATCTGGCCATTTCTGAAAAAGGCATCACGTGACCTCTTATCTCCCCCTTTCAAGATAAATTTATCCAACCTCCCCCATCGGATAAATTTATCTGGCTCTTTCAAGATAAGCCTCAATTACTTATCTACCCCTTGTAAGATAGTTAATACCATTTAATGCATTTTAAAGATTTAAATTTATTAAAAAACTTATTTATTTATCTCTTATAATTAATATTATTTAATATATTTTTAAATTATTATATGTTTTGACAATTTTTAAAATTTAAATGACATTATTCATTTCATTAATTTTAAAATTTAAATTTCTCTCTCACTATATATATTTTATTAACTAATATAATTCATTTCATCAATTTTTAAATTATTTTATTTAATTTTATATTTTATTATCTATTATGAAAATATGTTTTGGCTATTTTTAATTATGTAGGTGGAATTATTGTAATCCTAACAATTATTATTTATACTTTTAAACTCTTTTTAAATTTATTTTTAAGCTTGAATTTAGAAAATAAAATATTATTTTTTATTTTAATCTTAATTTTTTTGACAATTCATATTAATCATAAAATACTATTTTAATCATAAATTTGGTAATAGGGATATTTTGGTAAAAAAACCCTTATCTTGGTGCTTATCATATATATTAACAAACACGTGAAAAGAAAAAATACAGTTACCAATGGATTCTAAAAAATTTAACAAACAGTCTGATAGAAATCTTGGAATGCTTTCCGGCCTTATCTTGATCATTCCACTGATAATTGTATTTTTTCTTTCCATGTGTTTGTTAATAGATATGATAAGCACCAAGATAAGAGTTTTTTTTACCAAAATATCCCTATTATCAAATTTATGATTAAAATAGTATTTTATGATTAATATGAATTGTCAAAAAAATTAAGATTAAAATTAAAAATAATATTTTATTTTTCAAATTTATGTCCAAAAATAAATTTAAAAAGAGTTGAAAAGAGTTAAATAAAATATATATAGAGAAAGAGAAATTTAAATTTTAAAAATCAATGAAATGAATAAGATTTTTTAATAAATTTAAATATTTAAAATACACTAAATGACATTAATTATCTTACAAGGGGTAGATAAGTAATTCAGCATTATCTTAAAAGAGCAAGATAAATTTATTTGAGGGAGGAGATCGAATAAATTTATCTTGAAAGGGGGAGATAAGAGGTCACGTGAGACCTGTTTTGGAAATGGTTAAATAAGGTTAACAAACACGTTAGAAATACCAAACATAAAATGCTTCCCATATCTAATATTTTCTTCTTCTTATCTTGATTAATAAACATCCCTAATTATAATATCCTGTTGACAGGATAGACAATGCGAGGATTATCTGTCCTGTCCCACGCACGCAGACACTATAACTAAGGATAGGGTGAGATTAGGCTTTGTTAGAATGTGCGTAGAAATTCAGGTCTTGTCTAAGTAATTTTCTAAATTTATAGATTTATATAAGGGAATAGATGAGTTTATTGCATAACCCAACATTGGTTTGACTCCATGTTTAATATCAATGGGTGTCTTCTGTAATGTTTTTGGTCACCCATTGTCCCGATGCCCAAAACAGTCCCGACCGGACATTGCTCGTATCCAGATTGTTAAGCCTAATAATGTTTCTGGGTGTCTTCTGAAGGTTCCACCATTTCAGGAACGGGCTATGTTCCTGTGGAGATTATTGGTGATGAAGAAGCAGGATTAGACAACTGCTTCTGATATTCCCTGTGAAGGCAGCAACCGCACCACATCTCGGACAGCACTGCCAACAACTAACAAATTATATGGCCTGCCTCTGCTTTATAACCACTCCCCGAAGTTTCCTGGCTTGTATATATATTAGTCTCTGATTTTGAATGAAATTAAATAGGATCTTGTAAGTACTTATCTTATCTTCCCTTACTAATAGATGTTTGAATGTTAAAAGTCATGTTTGAACTTTCAATTTTATTTGGCATTTGGGAGGGGATTTGTCCTTTCTGTTTTGATTTTCTTTTGCATTTTATTCACTCATCTTACGTCTATTTGATTTGGTCTGTCTTTGTACGTTTTATTTTTTAATATGGAATCTTATTATACATAATTTATGTCTAATTTTATATTTCTTATATAATTTTTCTTAAAGTACTTATTTTTTTTAAACTTGTATTGTCCACATGGTAATGCTTAATTGCTTAGCATCTTCAACCATAAAACCAAAAATGGTTTTGTAATTCAGCCTGTTATAAGTGGGCCGAGTATGGACCAAATTTGACACGGCCCAAATTTATAAAATCCGAATCCATTTATATTACAAATAAGATTAGGGATGACAATTGTAATCGAAATCGTGGGGAATCAAACCAAAATCAAACTGGTGAATGCGGTTAAAAATTGTTTGACTGGATAATGGTTTGGCTTGGGAAAAAATTGAACACTGTTTCAATGAGTATGGTTTAGTTATGATTTTCACTAAAATCAAACCAAAACTCGATCCGAAACCAAACTGAATATACATATATATATTATATACAACCTAGCCCACTTGCTTTGTCTGCAAACCCTTATCCCTTCTCTTCTCCCTTTCTCTTCTCCAATTCTCTTTCCTTTCTCAACCTCGCCCTCGCTGTCTCTTACTCTTTGCCTTATTTCTCTTGCTCGTCCACGCACGCTCGCTCTCGCTTTCTGCCTCTCTCTTGCTCTCGCTCGCCCTCACTGGCTTTCTTTTACTCTTGCTAAGGCTTGGCTTCTTTTGCTCTCGCTAGGGCTCGTCTCCTCTTACTCTCGCTCGCGCTTGTTCTCTTTCACCCTCATTGCCTCTTGCTCTCTGTCTCATCTCTCTTGCTTGCCCTTTACTATCTGCCTCTCTCTTGCTCTTGCTTGCCTTTACTAATTCTCTCTTGCTCTCACTCGCCCTCACTCTCTGCCTCTCTTGCCCTCGTCCACCAAAGCATCTTTATTTTTCATAAGACTCAGATTGCATTGCATGGGTGGGTTTTTTCTAGAAGCAAATGCTTCGAAGTTTCGCTGCCCAAAAACCAGATGGATTATTAACTCCATAGTTGTCTACGGCAAAAGATGTGGGTCAGAAACCAAAATTTCTTTTTCCCCAATAACTAGAGCCGTACATCTATAGATGGTTGATCACCAACGCTCGGCATATTAAATCACTATATGAACCAAGAAGAGGCGATTGATCGGTAAATTCTGCAACTCACTTGTTCTTCTTGTTATTTCTGTTCCACGTTACTCTTAAGTTTGTACCATGATTAGACCATCAAATTGTTTCTGGGATGCAATCATGATGTATGTTGTTTTGCCTCAATGAATTGAAAATTATACAACGGACTTAAACATAGTATCAGTTAATATAAATTTCAATCCATTTGAACCCAAATTAAGAATAGCTTAGTTTCTGGCAATGTCATTAGATTAGAACCCTTGACGAAATCTTTCAAGAGAAGTTTCTAATCTCATGTAGGCGATGTTGCCAATGGCTTGAGTGGTGGGTTTGCAATAAATTTGTTCTTTTCCATCAATTTGGTTATACTAAGTTGATACTTGGCCTTGGTCATTTATTTGCTAACTTTGTATGCTTGTCAAACATTAGACACATATTTATTTTAAGTACATTTTGTGGCGGCTAATATTTGGGGAGATTAATTTTAATCTAGCGTGTGAAGTTATTAGAATTTGTCTTTGTTTATAGTGGAGTTATCAAATTTTTTTATGAATGTTATTTGCAAGAGTTTGTCTTTATTTGTTGGTATGGATCAAATTAAAAAATCATGATTAAAATTGAAATCGGATAGTTTGGTTATAGTTTTTAATTTTTAAAACTAATAAATTAGTAGTTTGATTTTGATTTTAATATTTTAAGTTTAATTTCATTATAATTTTAGCAAAAATTAAAACTAAATCAAACCATTGCTAACCCTAAATAAGACTAGCTGCATGGGCTCCAGACCCGTCAAACCCGTTTATTACAATGTGATGGGCCCGGACAAACCAGTTAGACATAAAAGAATGCACAGGCCTCTTCCCGAAGCCGAAAGGCCTTCTCCCATTTCCCGGCATTTCAGGGGTTACGGATTGCAAGTTTTGAATGCATTTTCTCTCTGGACGCGAATCTTCGAAACCGTAGCTTGCCAATGCGATTTCTCCCTGGACGCGGATGACAAGGTGAGTTCTCTCTCTCTCTCTCTCTCTCTCCTGCAACAGCAAACTAGGGTTTCTGCTTTCATTACGAATCTCTTCAGTAGGTTCGTGTTCTCAGCTTCGCTCTTTGATTGTCCAGCCGTTGATATTGTTTTAGTTGGAAGCTGTGAAGAATCGACAAGAAGCTAGTGAGTGCGGTTCATTTGATCTGGGATCGATAATATCGAGGTATGCGTTTGGCCCTGTAATCGCTTTTTGTGGGATTGAAGGTGTGTTCCTTGTTGGTTTTTGGTGGGTTGGGGCAATATCCAGCTGAGTTTCCGCCCATTAGTTTCTTTTCCTTGTTCGTTGTTGTGGTAATCTAAATTGTACGCTCTATTCTTTGATTATTTAATATGCTCCCTTTTGGGTTTGATGGAGGGACCTGCCACTCATTTGTGGTAACCTGTTGTCTTTCTTCATAGTTAAGATAAACAGATCTCTGTTTCCTGAATTCTTTTTCAGATCTTTCTTTTTAGCTTGAATCACAAAAAATAATTTTAAGCTGACGAATTAAAATCCTAGTGATCAAAAGCGAAAACTACCAAAAAGAATTATATCAAAAAGTGTAACTTTGAAGTTTAAATAGGGTACTGCTAAAATGTTAACCATGTTTCTTCTGCGAAATCCATGGCCAACCAAAGGCTCCTGTGTATCTGTAATACACATCACTTAATGTAACGATCTTCACACCTGGATGCAAATGAATTAGTCTTACTAATCCTTGTTACTTAAATTTGAGCATAAATGCATGCTCTACTTGATTTGGGCTGCTTTTGATACTTCCAAGTTAAAACAATGCATGCACGTCTGTGCACTGTTGTTAAAATCCCGCTTCAACGTGTTCAATTTTATGCATCGGAGACCTCCAAATGATTCAAATCGCATGTAAAATCGGAATTGAGGTAAAATTGTACAAAATTGGAATTTAAATTGTTAAAATCA
Organism: Diospyros lotus; assembly: GCF_014633365.1. Classification (NCBI taxonomy): domain Eukaryota; kingdom Viridiplantae; phylum Streptophyta; class Magnoliopsida; order Ericales; family Ebenaceae; genus Diospyros; species Diospyros lotus. The sequence goes on from NW_026267104.1 coordinate 1,625,318, forward strand.
CTGAAATCAGGGAGTTTAAAATTTTCACTCACTCAATTCCGTCTCTAAGCTTCCAGTAGTAAGTGACCAATTTGATTAAGCTTGCTTGTTTCTGGTATAAGTTCTTACGCACGCTCAAATCAATTGAGGGCTTCCACAAAGCAGAAACCCTTATCTCTCTCTCTCTCTAGTCTCTACCGTCCGCCGCTGTTCTCCCTCTCCGCGTGGTGGTGCCGCTGTCTGCTTACTTGCTTCTCAGTTGCTTGGTGCTCAGTCGCACATCTTCTCAGGCTCTTGGCATTCTCAGCGATAGTGTAATCTCTTTCTTTCTCTTTGCTTGTGCACTTCACTTTCAACTACTATTTACTAAGGAAACCATGCTAGCCTAGAAATTCACCAGTTGATTTGGGCAACCAGTATAGTTCTTTGGATGGATACATTTTCCATCCATTCCATTCCATTACTAATGTCTCTCCCAAATGAGGAGAACGCTCTTCCATCTGTTTCGATTCCATTCCCCCTCCCTAATGCACTGTAACTCAAGTATTTTGTTTTCTCTAGCTGTTACATTCCAGGGGATAATATTATGCGTTTCAATTTTCTTGTTTTTACTGAGATTACTTCTATACTGTCTATGGCTGGCATTTTGTTTGTTTGTGGGTTACAACTGCTTTTGAATCCTTTTGATGAAATGGAAGGACTTTATGTGAACTCATCCTATTGTTCTCTGAATTATCCTGGATTGTGTTGGTTAGTGAAATTTAGAAAGTTGTGGTTTACTCATCTGCCTGTTTCAACATCTAATTTTTGTTGACAATGTCTAAAGGGATTTTAGCAGGGGGTTAGGTGGCTATTTCATCAATAATCTAACCTCTATTTTATATAACTTGCGGCCACTGGAATTTACATATCCGGTTATTATAAACATATATTTATAAAATTTACATAATCTAACCTCTATTTTAAATATATTAATTCATTTTTTTAAAAAATTATGTTATTATAAACATATATTTATAAAAATTAAAGGGTATTTGTAATTGCTTATAAAATTTTACGATTTTACGATTCGATTTTATGGACTCTCTTTCGATCTCACTTAAACTCTCAATAACAACCTTGCATCTGTGCCACATTACATGCATACAAAACCTTAAAAGTTGAGCCAGAACCGTAACTACATGCTTGAATGCTACTAAGAAATTTTTCCAAAATAACTTCATTTCTTGCTGGAAGTTTATTTACTTTATTTAGCTTGCATGCACAAGCCTTATGAATTTCATTTCTTACCCAGCAACCATCATAGCTATATAACTTGCTTTCCAACCTTAATATTTTTATAGTTTAACAGAATTTCATAGCCCAACACAGGTTTTATTTGTACTCCTGAATTGGTGGACTTTGTTTTTTTATTTGTCTAGGGATATGAATACCGACGAGCTCATTGAAAAGTTTAGCAAATATGAGGCTGACTACACCCAGCGATTAATGGCGAAGTATTTCTCAGACAAGGATATTTTTGGCGGTAAACATTTATTTGGAATTTCAATGATCAACATAAAGTCTAGACTCATGTTTTTATTTAAATGTGATATATCATGTGTCAGCAGAGTGCAAAACATGCAAAGTTATCCAAAGAGAAACACTTAAACAAATATGATGTATTTGTCATTGAGGTTAGACGAATGCAAGAACTTGTATTTTTACAATTGCCAAAATCTGAAAGGCTCTTTTGACCCAATCCTAATTGAGTCAAGAAGAACTAGTGTCAAATTTGTAAAAGTAGCTGGATAATTAAATACAAATAAATCAACTCAATCAATGACAATTTCCAATGGTAAGCCCAAGAAGGGGCATGACTACAAATAAATATATATCTAATTGGAATTGAAATATCAACTATAGCATTATTTATATTAAAAATACTTCTACAGCTGTTACGTGTTTGTTGTTTGACAATAAGTGTGAAAGGGATACCTGCCTGTGAGTGCTCTTTTGTAATTTATCCACTGAGATATCAGAAAAAAGATCTAGAAACAAGTGATTTTAGATAAGTGTATATACTAGCTACTCACCTAAAGGGCACAAACCTTGTTAAAGAAAAAATGAAGAAGAAAGAAAAACTCTTAAGCACTAAGAAAGAGCATCTACTAAGCTACAAGGCATCAGGCAATGGGAAAGAACCCTGCCTTATCGACAAAATGAGGAAAATGAGAGTGATTCACTTTGGATGATAAAACTGATATTCAACATGTTCAAATGCTTTAAATTCCTACTCCAAATATATTCTATAATTCATATAGGAAAGTTTTGTGCATGGGGCACATGGAGCTCAAAGCTAACATAAAACCCACCATGGATTCTTGCATCACCCACTGGTCAAGTGGCTACATTAATAGGAATTGTTGTAAGGACTGATCATCTAGCAAGTGGATAAAGTGCATTTCAGCCTCTTCAACAGAAGGTTCTATTGAAGTGATTTAGCCTTCCTTCCCATCTTCTTTGAAGTTTACTCTGACTTGGATTCTAATTTTACCGTTCTCCCTCTCCCAAATTCATCAACTTTGGCATTGCTTGCCACATTGGTGAACTGACTGATCAGCTTAGCAACCATACCCCAGTTTCTTGGAGGACTCTGACTCCACCAACCTGTCTTCTTTACTCGCTAGGCTGCCTCAGCAGAGGATTTAACAGCTAATTTGTTGTCATCAGCTTGAGCTATACCATCTTAAGATACACTAGTCTATATGCCCTCTTCACTCACTTGTTTTGCACAAGAATTGCTCTCACTTCTTAAGGGCCAGTTTCATCACAAATAGAGCTAAGTACATCATCAACATCATCATCCAACAAAAGGCCCAAAGATTTCTTTGCTTCTAACAGGTTGGGTGTGAGCTTTATCTCACAGTTCTCAAATGTAGTCTTTCCTTTTTCTGCAAGTTTCTTTTTGTCCTACACCAACTTTTAGATATGCAGATGGTGCAAATTGATAGATCAGCACTTCCTAGTAAAGAAGGCTGTTTGATTGGTGGTGGTGGGTTGCAATTTCTACAGTGCTTGGTAGTTGTGTGGTGAGCTAATTGGTGGCAAGATTCAAGAGTGGTTAATGGAGGTTGGCAACCACCTTGTTAGTGGCTATGAGGCTAGATGGTGGCTCAAATGGACACTATGGGGCATGCCTCTTCTAGTATTTTATCTTCTGTGTTGTGCTCCTAATGTACTTTATCTTCTCTGCATTGTGCTCTGTTGCACTTTTAATGTTCTTTTGTGTCTCTCTTTGATGCTATTATCAATGGTGGCCATATTTGGACCCATCTTCCTCTCTTGACCTTTCATGTCATCTTCATCCTCCATGATGACTGAGGGGTGTCAGATTCCTTATCTAACAAGTGAAATTGAGAATGGCGAGAGGAAGAGAGAGAGGAGGATTGAAAGAATTTAGAGGGAAAAGAAGAGTGAATTTTAGGAAGGAGAAGAATTAGAAAGGAAACTGATTTCCTAATTTCATTCAACATAAGAGAAGAGGCGTAGATCAGTCCTTTTTATACTGATCTATGGCTCAATTGGCGCCTAAAGTGGTTATGCCTTCCTCACTTGTCTTACAACTTGCCCGGGAACATGCTGGAACATTTCTCCAGCTATGTTTTAACCGAAGCTTTTATTTACATAGGCTTCAGCCCAATAGATCGATGCCTACTGCCTGGTACATTGGCCCAATTATCTAACAATCCTCGCCTCTTAAAGCATTTCTTGTCCTCAAGAAATATGTAGTAGGCTGGCAGAGTTTGGAAATTGACGTAGTAGGTCTGGGAGATACTCCTAAGTGTTGTTGTCCTCATGGAGGGATGACCACTTGACTAGGACTTGAATAAGGGGGGCTCCATGTTTGTGGACCACTCTTTTGTCTAAAAACACTGAATCCTGCCTGTCAGTTGTGTTCATGGGAGGCAGCGAAGTGCTGTGTGGTTGTGTAACGATGGCTTTCTTGAGGAGGGAGATGTGGAACATCGGGTGGAAGTGGGTTCTCTCTGGTAGCAGTAACTTGTAGGCTACTGTTCCAATCTTTTTTACAATTGGGAATGGCCCATAGTATCTTGGGCTAAGCTTGGAAATTGGCTGCTGTGACAACGCCCTAAAATGTTGTGGGCCGAGCTTTAGGTAAACTTCTTCTCCCACTAAAAATTCCCATTCACTACGATTTCGATCAGCTATCTGCTTCATTCTATTTTGGGCTTTAGCCAATTCTGTTTTTACCAGCTTCATAATCTCTTGTCTTTGTTGCAAGTAATTACCAACAGCTGCCATTGTAGTGTGGTTGGCTAAGGCTAGTAGGAGCCTTGGTTTGTAGCCATAGAGAGCCTCAAATGGGGTCATTCGGATGGAGTTGTGGAAAGTTGAGTTATACCACCATTGGGCAACAACCAACCATTTATGCCAACCTTTAGGTTGTAGGAAACTGAAACATCTCAAATATAGCTTCAGCGATTGGTTCACTCTTTTGGTCTAGCCGTCCGTCTCTGGATGATAGGCTGTTGACATCAAGAGTTTAGTGTCCAGCAGCTTCATTAGTTCTTTCCAGAATAAACTAGTGAATATTCGATCTCTGTCTGACACGATGGACTGCGGTATACCATGTAAGTTCACCACATTGTCCATGAATGTCTTGGCAACTTCTTGAGCTATGTATGGATGGGATAACCCAATAAAGTGGCTGAATTTAGAGAACCTATCTACCACCACCATGATGCAGTCTTTCCCTTCTGATCGAGGAAGCCCTTCTATAAAGTCCATAGTAATATTAGTCCACGCCTAGTCCGATAATAGTAGGGGTTGTAGAAGGCCCGGATGAGATACTGTCTCATGCTTATATCCTTTGCACACATCACATAGTCCCAAACATATTTTTTTAGTCGAGGCCAAAAGAATACCTACTGGACTCTTCGGTATGTATTCTGAATGCCCGAATGGCCTCCAATGGGGGGCTCATGGAGTGCTTGTAGGATTTTTCCCTTTAGTGCTTCATTGTTCCCGATAACCAATCTACCTTTGTAACGGAGTATCCCATTGTTTAGTGAGTACCCGAGTCTGCTGTGCGCGACCACACTTAGTTGCTCCAATAAGCCTTTTGCCCAGTCATCTTGATGGTAACTGGCAGTCACTTCCTGTAACCAATCTAGGATGACTGCTGAGATGGCTTCACATGTTCCCTTTTCTTGGCAGCAAGACAAGGCGTCTGCTGCAACATCCTCCATCCCTTTTCTAAATTGGATTACATAATCCAATCCCATAAGTTTAGCCATACCTTTCTTTTGTAATTGAGTGTGCAGCCGCTGTTGTAGCAGGAATTTGAGGCTTTCATAGTCCGTTTTTATAACAAATTTTCCCCCTTCCAAGTAGTGTCGCCACTTCTCCACTGCCATGAAGACTGCCATTAACTCTTTCTCGTATATGCTAAGGCCTTGGTGGCGGGGAGCTAGGGATTGGCTTAGGAAAGCCAATGGCCTGCCCTCCTGGGACAGGATGGCTCCTATTCCATGGTTGCTAGCATCAATCTCCAACACAAACGGTTTGCTGAAGTCTGGTAGGCCCAGCATTGGAACTTCACTCAATGCTTTTTTTAGTTGCTCAAAAGCTGCCTTTACCTGCGGGCTCCATCTTAAGCTATCTTTCTTTAGCATCTCCGTTAAAGGCTTACTTATTGTTCCATAGTTTCTTACAAATTTTCTGTAGTACCCCGTGAGCTCTAGGAACCCTCTCAAAGCTCTAATGTTTGTAGGTTTCGGCCAGGCCACAACAGCTTCAATTTTCTTGGGATCTATTTCCACTCCTGCCCCTGAAATGATATGCCCCAGGTATTCCACTTGTTGTTGTGCAAAGGCACACTTTGACCTTTTGATGTACAATTGATTGAATCTCAAGATTTTGAATGTAGCCCTAAGATGGTCTAGATGTTGGTCAAAAGAGGGACTGTAAACTAATATATTTTCAAAGAAAACCAACACAAATTTTCTAAGATGGGGTTCAAAAATTTGATTCATGAGGGCTTGGAATGTGGCTGATGCGTTGGTTAGGCCGAAAGGCATGACGGTGAATTCAAAGTGGCCATGGTGTGTTTTGAAGGCTGTTTTGGGGATGTCATTAGGATCCATTCTAATTTGATGGTATCCCGACCTTAGGTCCAACTTGGAGAAAATAGAGGCGTACTTTAGTTCATCCAAAAGTTCTTCAATAATAGAGATGGAAAATTTGTCTTTGATAGTAATGGCATTGAGTTGTCTGTAGTTAATACAGAACCGCTATGTTCCAGCCTTTTTTTTGACTAATAGGATGAGAGAAGCAAATGGGTTATGGCTGGGTCAGATCACAGATTGAGTTAGCATATCTTTGACAAGTTTCTTAATTTTAGATTTGAGTTTTGGGGGGTACCGGTAGGATCTAATGTTCACTGGTTCAGCATTGGGTAAAAGCGGTATGGTGTGATCCAAGGATCTTTGAGGGAGAAGGGTCTTAGGGTTCTACAAACAAATCTTGATATTCAATTAAAAGTGCATCAAGAAGAGCCAAATCGTGTACCTGCCAAGTGGATGTGATTGATGAATTTGCTTCACTCTCTAGTCCTTGCTGTTCAGCGGCCTTAATTAAAAATAGTTGGGCTACTTGTGATATCTTCTTTTTGAACAAGCTCTACAGTTTTTTCCCTTTAATCATCTTGCAACCTCCATATTTCCTTGTAATACCGCCCTTCTTCGCTCTTTCTCTAAGGTAATCTCCATTTTGTTAAAATCAAAGCTGATTGGACTCACCTCCTTCATCCAATCAACCCCAAGAACAATATGGCACCTTCCTAACTTGAGCAACCTTAAGTCAACCTGGTAGTCCTCCCCTTGCATTTCCTAGCAAATTCCCACACAAGTGGATTTGCTGATAACTCAGTTTCTGTTAGCCACAGTTATCGAAAGTGGTTGAGTGCTAGCTAATGGCCACTTCATCTTTCTAGTTGTTCCCTCATCTATGAAGCTGTGGATGCTCCCACTATCTATTAAAACCATGAGAGTACTCTCCTGAACCTCCCCCTCCATCGTTATAATCTTGCTGCTGGCCATTCCTTTTATAGCATGTAAAGAGATGGCCCCTCCTCCTTCATCTTCGTCTTCTTCTTTGCCAGCGATCTCTTCCTCATATGTTCCTTCTGCCCCTTCTAATAAGAGCAGTTGCTTCTTGCATTGGTGTTAAGGGGAGTACCTATCCCCACACTTACAACACAGTCCCGCAATCCTTCTTTGCTCAAAGATCTTATCTCTTGAGGGTAAATTTAAATCATGGGAGGTGTTGGTCAGATACCTTACCCCTGTTCCTCTAAAATTTTCCTTGTTCTGTATTCGGCCCCTTGACGGTATCATTCCTGAATTTATTCCCCTACTTTGCACCCTTTGTTTCTTCATTTAAGGCCTCCACAGTAAGTTCTTGTAATAGTGCATCTTTTGCTGCTTCTTGCACCGATCTCAATCTCATCATCTTCACCATGTATCTGAGATCATCACTCAATCCACTGATGAAATTCGATACAAAGTGATCCTCGGTTAAGTAAGGATTTCTGTGGAGCATGAGTGACTTCAGCTCTTCGAACTTGGCTGATAATCCTGGACCGTCCCCAGTTGTTTTAATTTGTTGAATTCTTCTACAATGTCTACCATCCTCCGTTCACCAAACCGTTCACACAGTACAAATTCTCCCCAATTGTAGTTCTCTCTTACTACGACCAGGTTAACTCTTTGATCCTTGGCCACCTGGTGTATATTGAATAATTTTTCACATCGTCGAGTCCACCACCTTGATTTGGCCTCATCAAACACCAGTAACTCTAATTTAGGGACTGGAAAATTAGAGTGACCGGAGTTTACCACCACTCCCTGCCTTCGGTCCATGACTCTTTCTCCCATTTCCCTCGATTCACCTCTTAATTCTGATGATCCCACCACCCTATGGCTAGTGCCAATACCTGGGAGTATGGGATCCAATTGCTCACGAGGGGAAAAATCTGGGGATATTCTTACCTGCGCCTAATTTGAGAACATTAGCATGAATTGCTGCATCTGATCTCTCACCTTATTGCTATGCTCCCGCATTTCTTCTCGAATTTGGATGCGCATATCTCCCCTTAAGTGATCCGCCACTACTTCCATCTTCTTGTCCATGGCTCCGATCGCATCTTCCATATTTCCAACCCGCTGTTGCACCTCGGTCACCGTCGCAGTGACTTGCTGGATCTGCATCTCCATTTGTTTCATGCGAGTTTCGTCAACCATTGCGTTCTCAAGCTCAGAAGCGCCGGTCAGGAAAACTGCTCTGATACCAATTTGTCAGATTCCTGATCTGACGAGTGAAATTGAGAATGGCGAGAGGAAGAGAGAAAGGAGGATTGAGAGAATTTAGAGGGAAAAGAAAAGTGAATTTTAGGAGGGAAAAGGATTAGGAAGGAAATTGATTTCCTGATTTCATTCAACATAAGGGAAGAGGTGTAGATCAGTCCTTTTTATACTGCTCTATGGCTCAATTGGCGCCAAAAGCAGTTATGCCTTTCCCACTTGTCTTACAACTTGCCCGGGAACATGCTGGAACATTTCTCCAGCTATGTTTTAACCGAAGCTTTTATTTACATAGGCTTCAGCCCAATAGATCAATGCCTACTGCCTAGTACATTGGCCCAATTATCTAACAAGGGGCTGTTTAGTTGTGGAAAGCAACCCCAGTTTCCCAGAAAATTACTCTTAGAGAAAACAGAAAATGAGAAAACTTGCTCAAAAACAAACATTTGTTCCAAACAAAAAATGGAGATTTGTATAAAGTGGTTTTCCAAAAATTGAACTAAACTTGGAAAACACCTAAAATGATTTTTTTCAGTTTACCTTGTTAATTTTGAGATTTGGAAACATGGTTTTTCAAGAATTTTCCCCAAAGCATCTCCATCCCCTTCTCTAACTCAACTTACACAAAAACATCTCTCTTTTTTGAACATATGTTCCAATTTTCAAAATTGGAAATTAGTTCTCTGTATTTTGCACATTTGACACGCTTTTCAAAATTTCTGTGGGAAAATGAAAAATAGAAATTTCATAGAAAATTGAGATAGAAAACTGGATATCCTTTTCTGCAACTAAACAGACCCTAAAGATTTCCAATCTATATTGAGAAATTTCCCACCATCCATAATAAAATTGGGGTGGCTTTTGTTGAAGATACATGAGATTTTAAACATGTGAGAAAAAAATCAATTGATGCACTTAGAAGATGAGCAGATGAAATCGAATAAATTTATAGCAAACAGGATAGAGGAATTCTAAAGAGAACTTGGTAAAAAAATTCTTATACATGATATGGATAAAGGCCTTACAAAAGATATGGTCATTCATAGAGATTGTTGAGGAGCTAGATTTCATGTAGCCAACCTCTCATAGTGGTATTAAAAGCTTGTGATGTTACTGTCGCTGTATAGTATACTTATGTTTACCTTATACATCCCAAAAGGTGGCCTCATTTTTAACTTTATTGATATAAAAAGCAATATCATGGGTTTCTTGTCCATCTAGTAAGTTGCTGTTTGATTTTGTTGTGGATCAACATACAAGAATCTATTTTCTGTTGTAGAGAATAAGCAAGAAATTGGATCTTGCAAAATTCCTCTCTAATTCTCAGGACAACAGAAATTTCACAAGGCCAAATAATGCCTTAAACTATGGCCTTGTTTTGACTAGTGATTTCAAACCTAGGTTATAGGTTATTTGACCACTAGTAGCTATAGCATGTTGTTGGCTTCTTATTAAACATTTATCAGTTAACCATATTACTTGATTATGGGATTGATAGTAATTCCAATACCATGGATATAACTGGCTTGTTTACTGTTGTGCTAGTGCCCGTGGAAAAACGTGAAGTTTTAGAAAACCTCGTCCTTAGAAATTGAGTTTACCCCTACTTTATGTCCTTTGTCTAGGCAACGTCACAATCTACAGTTATAGTACCATGGCAGCTAATGTGAAACAGATTTCACACTGAACATAATGACTGGATTATCTGAATGTTTTAGAATTAAGGGGGTGTTTGATTGCATTTAGTTGGAAAAAAAATATTTTCTAACTTCCATGAAAAACAAAAACCACCACCCCCTTAAAATTAGTTTTTCATGAAAAATAGCCCAAAACATACTTTAAAGGATTGTACTATGGAATTCAATTTTATAAAAAATGTAGTGCATGAAACAGCAAAGATAAAATTCAATTTCTCGGATGTGACATTTTTCATGGAATTTACATGTTATCAAACACACCTTAAGTTGCATTTCATATTTTGGTGGAGCACTTGCCTCTAGCATTAGAAAATCCCGAAGATCAATTTCACGTGTTTTAGGGTAATATTTGCATGTGGACTTGATTGTTCCTAATTCTAATGGACACAAATTATTAATTTCCCGTTCTTATCTGTCACTTGCAGGTAATGTTTTTGAACAAAGTACGAAAGTAGATGGTGAGACTATAAAGGCGAGCAGGTATTATGAAATGGAGTAGTGTATTCTTTCGAACAATGTTCAGAAAATATATGTTCTCAAGCTAATCGTCGTTTTAGAAGGCTTGTGTAGGTGGCATTGTGCTCAATCTTATGCAGACCCAGTACAGTATTTCAAAGAGAAAAGCGTGCCCCCCTTGATTTCTTCTGCAGACGCCCAGGCAAACGTTTCTAATGGGAAGTCCTCGGTGGATAAGGAAGGATGATGCTCATAAAATGTGTAATTTATCAATGCTATTTGATCATATGTTGTGTTTAATGTTAGCAAATATTGACTGATTTAAGACATTGATGGCAGGTTTATGATCGCTTTGGGACTAACAACTAAATGTTATTGCACCACATTGGTGTTGTAGATCTTTAGGGCCATAATTCAAAACTTATCCAGATCATTGAGTTCCATATAAAATTTACTACCAAAACAATTAAGAGATGATTTAAGTATATTTGTAGGTGAACTGAAAGCTAAAAACGGTAGATTGAAAAGGCCCTTTGGAGTGAATTTTAGGCGCCATGTTGGCCCAACGGTAGGCCCAATTTTGCTTCCCTATCAGGCCTAGTACCAACGTATGTTCCGAGCGCTCGGCCTTTGACTCGATCGTTAGCCTATTTGACACTTTCGAAGCAGTACAATAAACTCCAATTGATGCCCTGTGGTCCAGCACGATCTCATCTTACATTTTCCTTGCTACCTAGGCCCAGTACTATTATATAAGCCCAGCTGCTGGCAAATTGGGCCCAACACGAGGCCCAGATGGCTTTTGCCCTGAGGCCCAAGTAGGTCCAGTAGCCGCCCAGTAATTCGAACAGCAGGCCCATTTTACATTTTCCTTCCCACCCGATCAGGCCCAGATCTAATATGTAGGCCCGGGAGCCCCCCTTTGGTTACGTTTTATCATTCATTGCCCCTACATCAGGCCCGGCACTAATCGGACGGGTGCCCAACATCAGGTTGACGCACCCTTTACTCAGTACACAAATTATTAATAAACACTGCTCGGAATACAAATCAATTTTAGTTGGTAAAGTCGTATAATTCTTTAATTTAATGAGTCCTTTCTGAAAGACTACAGTAGCAAAGAATCAAAAGAGTGAAGGGGAATAAGAAAATAATACAATATGGCTGTAACCATTCGAACCACGTGCTGTTCTCATGGACATCTATGCACCACTTTTTTCCCCCATCTTACGTTGCTGTTCTAGGTTGGTTCTTTTACCCTCAGACGCAAACGAACAGATCTAGCAGATTTGATTTTTGACTTTTGACTTTTGCTTGACCACTGAAGGAGAGGGTAGTGCAACCTCATGAGTCGTCTTCTGGTGACCTCAAGATTGCTTTTGGGCCCGTGCAGCCAGCAGGTAGATCCATTCCCATGGGGAGAGCTTCTGTCAACCTGTATCAGCTACTCTTCTACTAGTAAAAGACCGATCCCAGTAACCAAGGCTTTTTCAGAGGACTTCGAACTGCTAAAAACCCAAAGTTGCTTTTGGATTTGGCTTGGCATCATATTTATACTTTCTAAGACCTTTAGGGCACCCTATTTGATTGGTTCAAACCATCTTATTCTACTTGGTGAAAGAAAAAGACGAAAAAAAAAAAGAGAGCAGAATCTTAAGCTTCCACTTGCTGTAGGTTCGTTAGGCAGTACTAATTTGCTGATCTAATTTATACATATTACCATATCTTCAATCCACCATTAAATCAATAATCCCACAGCTACAGCATAACCAACATGAAAAAAATTATCTTCTACCTTCCAGGTCATATATCTGAGCCTGCGACAATCATCAAAATCAAGAGTAGAGTTTCAACCACCCACATCAACAGACATCAATTCGCCCACCATGCAGGTACCAGCTCTTCTCCACTAGTTGTATTTGAGATCTCTGTTCAGCATACTCCATGGACTGAGAAGATGATCAGTCACTTTGAAATCAATCATCACAGTTTATGCGCATAATATATTTAAGGATAGTAAGAAAACATATATAAACATTTGATCAGCCTTCAAAAAGTTGAGGATTTATTCATCCGTAAAAGAACTGACAAAAATGAGCTGATGCATAGACTTAAATACCTTATGGCTTACCAATC